>NC_081349.1:44362035-44410747 GCF_029784015.1 Lycium ferocissimum
TTCCGTCCATGTTAGCGCTCTTTCCCTTTGACTAGTTTTTGGGATTGTCGTGACATTTCTTGTTATGATAAGTATTTAAAACTTGATAACTTATTCTTAATTAATTTTCCGCTTATTTAACTTGTTATTAGTAATGTGGTTCGCCTACTCGAAGGATAGTAGGTGCCACCACGACTCGCGAATTCGTCGTGACACTATTGCTCGTCGTTCTCCTTTAATGCTCTCGTTTACCTTCAATGGAATTCGTATCAACATTAGCTATATAATCGTGGAATCATACTTACTAAGGCTATAGAAATTTGGCGGCATTCCTTTGTTTATACTACTTTCCTTCGTATTCCATATCAACCCCACATTCATAATAATCATCATGATGTCATTAACAATAATCGTAGTTCATTCACACGATTCGCATTCCATAATTTCACCTCAATTTCCCATAGTTATGACTAAAAATCCATCGTCGTATTCTTAGTATCCAATACTTATTTCATGTCCTAAAGGTCATTCATAACGTATTTATATCATCAACATATTCATTTCCATGATTCAATCCAACTACTATTTCAAGGTGACATTATTCTTCCGTATCTAACCCATTTGCTATACACTTTTTCAATTCATATGTTTCAACATAATAATACTTCAATTAGCATGTAATAAATATGAAATTTACCTTGGATGATGGAGGAACAAGCCTTGGATGACAATTCACCTTTTCCGCCAAAACCCTACTTTCTCTCTCTTGGGATTTCTTGATTTGTATGCATCATGGGTTTCTTTCACTTGATTCTCTTGATTTCTTGTTGTTGATCTTAGATTTCTAGTGATTTCTCATGGATGAAGTGTTTGGAACACTCTAGTAGGCTTCTTGTGTCAGGAGGAATGAATGAAAATGAAATGAAAAAGAGAATGGTCTCTTATATAAAAATGCAACTCAGCCCGATGGGAATATACGGACAACATACAGGTCGACAAAATATACGGCATTGCATGTTGGACAGTATTCGGGTCCACGTAGCCGCATGGTGTTCTCAAGGATCTTTACTGGACATACGTCCGGTATTTTTACTTGCCAAAGAGGTTCCTGGCCGTATGTCCACTGGCTTTCTCGTGTTTTGTTTCGTCACCTGCTTGATCTCCGATCCATGGAACCTTCTTAACACTTGTTCAACACTTCAATATCATTCTGAGGACGTTATAACTTTCTGGGGCATCATTAGGACATCATTAACTCAATGCCCAAAATTCTCATCCGTTACACTAACTTGTGACTCGCTTCTCTTAACAACTTTCTTTCCTCGAGTCTAATATCTTTGGAAATCTTAATTAGACTACCAATTACTCTTCCTTGTTTATTCTAACCCTCGTGTTCATCACGCCATCGTGAGTCTACTCACTTGTACGCTAAGGGAAATTTTCCAAGGTGTAACACCAAAGTTATGTAAAACCCCTGCCTGATGGACTACTTATAAGTGTAGAAAAAAAACCCAAATAAAATAACCGAATCCAAAACGAGTGAGGAGAACTTTTTTGGCCCGAAACAAATTTGGATGCGTCCACTGAATGGCAACGGCTACGGTTTCTTTCCATTGCTCTCTGCTTCTTTAATTCTTTCTTTCCTTTTTTTGCATGTTTTCCCCAAATCATCTATATATACTATAAAGCTAGACATGAACAAGGTGATGTGGCACCTCTCTATGGATAGCATTCTTGTTTATCTTTTTTCCCAATTTTTGACCTTTTCTCTTCATTTCTCTATTTTACTAAATAAAATATTAAATGTTTCATCCCACTACCCATAATAACTACTCACTCATCATATTTAATAGCATTTGCCACATGTATTTCATTTCTCTGACAGCTTTCTCTAATGAATCGTTATATGGATAACGGTTTTTTTAAAAAGCTATTTGGCTTTTAAAATCATTTTCTGGTTAACATTACCAACTGCAACATATGCATGCCTATATAAAACTATGTACTTAATGCAATTAGATGTGCAATGTTTTCTCATTAATGAAAGAAAAAAGTTCCAAACATGGCTAGCTGTTACAGTTCAAACTTTTATGTTCCGAAAAGAAAGAGGTCATGACTAATAGATTTTATCTTTTTCTCATTTTTTTGAGCTTTTAACCTTATTTTTCCGATTAAAAATCTAATATATATATATATATATATATATATATATATATATATAAAGTTAATATTTTCCATGACTGCAAAATTCATAATAATGACCAACAAAGACAATGAACAACAATGAAGGCAATTAATGATTGTAGTTAATGAGAATATTGAAAAGTCATAGCAATAACATGAAGTCCTCTTCCTCACAAAGAAATTGTGGATTGCTTCAAACAAATCGTCTCTGCTCCTAATGAAGCCTTTTCTTTTTGGTGGGGTAAGAAGATCAAGTGATCTATCAATGACCATTGAACTTTCTTTTTTGTTTCTTTTCTCATCATGAGCATAATTAACTTATGACTTCTTATTTTATGGTGTTTTACAGCGTATCAGAGTGGATTGTGGATACTCGAAGGTATACAAAAACAACAGAATAGGTACGCGGAAGAAAGTGATGATAAGGTTTTCTGGTTTTAATTAGTTTCCTTGAAAGTTTAAATTAAACATATTTTAGTCTTCTTTTGGTGACATATGATTGAAGTTTATTTATATCTCTAGTTTTGAAGAATGTGAATGTTTTTTACGACACTTATAAAGATCGAAAATTCATAGGTATTTATCTATTATATTTTCTTGCTTCTTCTCATAAAGTTATGGTTAGCAACTATATTTATTAGCAAATATTTATGTGTGTGTATAAAGTGAGGCTGAAAAATATAAGAAACACAATCAACTTCGAGAATGTAATTATATTCAAGAGCAATCGATAGTATTATGATTAAGAAATGTGGAGAAATAAAATTGATCTAAAGGTAAAGATAACTTTCTTTTAATATTATAAAAATTATAACAAAAATAATTTTATCATATTTGTTTTTCTTTAATGACCCTCTGTGAGGTATATATTCACTAGTTAAACAATCATTAGGTAATCATTATGTCCCCTTTCCTTGTCTCCCATGCTTTTTTGGTTTTGTAAATTCGATTCCACGTACTTCCTTCAAAATTTACAACTTCCCACTTTTCATTCGGTTTTGCTCAAAATCTGTTTATTTCTCACCACTTCATTCCTACATAGTCAAACTACAATATTAGCACAACTCATTATAATTAATACTCAAAAAACAATTAAAAATGTGAGGCAAACAATAAGTAAACTGTAAATATATACATTTTTGGCCGAACATCACAAGACTTGTTACTATCTTTGTGCTACTCATCTTATAGAAGTTTCACAATTGGCAAGACTTGCCTATGTTTTTTAAGGTCACAAATTTACCTTATCGCTGCAAAGTTGAATATTTTCTTCTTTAATATTTAAAGAATAAAAGGTGTGGGCCCCAACTAAACATCAACCAATATTAAAAAAAAAGCGTGGGCCCCAACCAAACACCAACCAATATTTTAAAAAAAAAAAAAAAAGGTGGAACCCACCATCTCCAAACACACGAAAAAAAAAGTGGACCCCATATTAATCAAAATCAAGAATATAAAAAAAATGAATCGCATATTAAAAAAATAAACAATGTCAAAAAAAAAAAAAAGTGCATCCCATATTAAAAAATCAAACAATATTTATGTAATTTCCAAAGTATCTCATTAAATCAATAATGATGGATTCAATTTAGCGCGTACGTATTAATCCAGGTAGTGGGAGCAAATGAAATGTGGCCAACTAAACATCAACCAATATTTTTTTTAAAAAGTGTGGGCGCCAACTAAACACCAACCAATATTTCAAAAAAAAAAAAAAGTGGAACCCACCATCTCCAAACTCACGGAAAAAAAAAAAGTGGACCCCATATTAACAAAATCAAGCAATATAAAAAAAATGAATCCCATAAAAAATAAAATTAAAAAAAAAAGTGGAACCACCATCTCCAAACTCATGGAAAAAAAAGTGGACCCCATATTAACAAAATCAAGCAATATAAAAAAAAAAATGAATCCCATATTAAAAAAACAAACAATGTAAAAAAAAAAAAGTGCATCCCATATTAAAAAATCAAATAATATTTATGTAATTTTCAAAGTATCTCATTAAATCAATAATGATGAATTCATTACGTGCGTATCAATCCATTAGTGGGAGCAAATGAAATTATTGTAAAGCAACATACTTAAAATACTTATATATTAAAATAAGATAGAATTTAATTACTTTTTCATTTTTTTCCTTACTCTAATAAATGTGAAAAGAGATTAATGTCATAAAAAAAAAATATTAAATGGAGATCAAATAATTAATAAGGTAAATTAGTGAAATTATAATTCTAATTGACGTTTCCTTTAAAAGAAAACATGCCAAGTAAATGAGTTAAACAAAAATATTTACCAAAAATTAAAAAATAGGTTCTTCATTTAAATAGAAAATCAAATTTCTACTTTGTTTCATTTTAAACATGTAAAACTAATATAATAATTTGAATTAGAATTATCCAGATCAAAATTTGATAAAAAATAATAGGTATTGTTTAGGCTCAATCTACATACACCAACAATAGAATATTTTACACCTTTAAATTAATCGAATTAAAATTCAAAGTATCAGCGATCTTAAATATTTTTTGTTTTATCTCAAAGAGAGGAAAATGGTTTCCTTTTAAATAAGTCTATTAATAAATTTTTGTCAACTTTGTATTCATAGCAAACACTAATATAATAAAGTTTTGGATACGGAGCACAAACTACAATGTTATATTAATCGTATTTTGGACAATATATATATATTACTTTACTACTATATAGAATACTTTATAAGCAAGATCGCCATCGAGCCCTTTAGTCGGCCCTACTTTTTTATTTAAGGGCAAAAACATCCTTTGTGGTCCCACCCACTTTTTTTTTTTTAAGAGCAAAAAATGACATTTTATACTTTATATTACCAACTCTTTTAAAAGTAGATAGAAATACTTTATTATATTTCTATTTTTCTACTATAGAAGCATCGGTTTAAATACTCTTAAAAAAAAAAAAAATGCTTCTATATAGTTAAAAAAAAAGAAGGAAAAAGTGGACCCCACCCTCTCCAAACTCATAAAAAAAAGGTGGACCCCACCCTCTCCAAACTCATGAAAAAAAAAGTGGACCCCTATTAAAAAAAACAAGCAATGTCAAAAAAAAAAACGTGCACCCCATATATTAAAAAATCAAACAATATTCATGTAATCTCCAAAGTATCCCCATCAAGTCAATAATAGTGGATTCATTGCTACTATATAAATATTAACCCATTAGTGGGAGCAAATGAAATTATTGACAAGAAAAAAATATGGACCCCATATTATTGTTTTTCTTCAAAAGGTTTAGTAGGCAAATACATACAATTTCCTTTCCTTTCTTTTCTTATATTAGCCTGAGATCTAATTTAGATATTTAATTGTCGTATTTCTTTATTCATGTCATTTATTTGTTATGATTACTAAAATAAATATAATTAAAATATTTCTATTTTAAAATAAGATGGAATTTAATTACTTTTTCATTTTTATTCTTACTCTAATATAAATGTGAAAAGAGATTAATATCAAATGGAGATCAAATAATGAATAAGGTAAATTAGTCAAATTATAATTCTAATTCACGTTTCCTTAGAAAAACCATGCAAAAGATAACATGACAAGTAAAATGAACTAAACCGAGAATATTTACCAAAAATTAAAAAATAGCATTTCTTCATTTAAATAGAAAATCAATTTCTACTTTGTTTCGTTTTAAACATGTAAAATTAATTTAATAATTTGAATTAGAATTATCCAAATCAAAATTTGATAAAAAATAATAAGTATTTTGCACCTTTAAATTAATCGAATTAAAATTGAAAGTATCAACTGATGCTTAAATATTGCTATTGTTTTATCTCATAGAGATGAAAATAGTTTTCTTTTAAACAAGTCTTCACTTTTAAAAAGTATTAATAAATTTTCGTAGCAAACACGAATATAATAAAGTTTAGATACGGAGCACAAAACCCATGCTTCGTGTATATATATATATTATCACTATCCAAACACAACTACATATACATAGACACACTATAATTTAAAGTGTTGGGCCCGTGCGCAACACGGGCATAGGCCATCTAGTTTTATCCAATAGACTGGTTCGAAAAATACGGACCAGTTCGAGAATCAATTATTGGCAACATCAATTACTCCCTTATGTCTCACTTTATATGAAGGTGTTTGACTTGACACGATGTTTAAGAAATAAAGAAATATTTTAAAACTTATGATCTAAAACAACTCATAGAAAATTGTGTGGAGTCAGTCCAAAAAAGAATGACACATTTTTATATTTAGTAAAATCCAGCTTTAAATTTATCTTTTTACCTTTAATGAATGATTTCTACCCACACAATTTTTTATGGATTGTTTTAGATCACAAGTTTCAAAAGCCTTCATTTATTTCTTAAACTTCGTGCCAAGTCAAACACCTTCATATAAAATGGGACTGAGGAAGTAAATTTAAAGTTAAACTTTCACTAAATATAGAAAGGTTTCATTCTTTTTAGACTGATTAAAAAAAAAAGAGTGTCATATAAATTGAGATGTAGTGAGTATCTTTTTAAGTTGCGCTCTAAAAAGTGTGCTTTGGTTTTCATTTGCAATTTTAAAGTTTCACTTGTTTTCTTCAATTTACAATTCTCAGATCACTTTATCTTTGCTTTGCGTTACATTATGTAACTTACATAGCATGATCTTGTAGAGCCTGTTTGGAAAGCCACCTGGTAATCGGAATTGGTGTAATTACTACCCTAGTAATTATACAGTTTAGTAATTATACAGTATTGTAATTACAATGACCTGTTTGTTTGTCATAATGTAATTACAGAGCGTCTTTGTTTGGTTGCACAAGTGTAATTACACAGTTAGTTTAATTTAAAAATAACATTTGATTATAAAAAATTTAAAATTAATATTTAAAATATATGTGCCTTTATAAATGATGTTAAATTAGTTATTTAATAATACATTGTTTCTTGAAAATGTGTCAATTAATAATCATATATTTGTAACTAATATTGTAAAAAATAATTGATATATAATTTCAAATTAATAATATTTTAATTTTAATTGATTATAAAACTAAAAAGCATACCTTTTTTGTGAGAACATCATGGGATTGGATGTTTGACAAAAAAGGAATATTTATAAATATAATGCCATAACATTATTCAAATGTTTGACAAAATTCTATCAACCGTAAGTGAAAAATAAACGACGTACGATGTGAAATAACAAGTCAATAGTATTAAAGCAAATATTTTTAAAATCGAAAGTATAACCCAAATTCAAAATCCAAAAGAATTTTTTTTAACATAATACTCTTATGTCAAATTCCACGTTACATAAGTAAGTTTCAACGTAACATAAGTAAATACTAGTAAGTTTCAACGTAACATAAGTAAATACTCCTATAATTCAAAAGAAAGGGAAAATATAAGTCTATAACCTCATTCACAACGAAATTCTACTTTAATAACGTCACTTATTATATGCCAAGTTTGTTAATGACTCATTCTTTCTAATATTAAGAGATGTAATTTCAAAAATTAGAATATTAACACGGTTATGCTAAATGAATAAAATAAAAAAATAAAATAAATACGAGCAATTATATAGAACCACAAGAAGTAAAGGTTGGGAATGAGAAGAAAGGAAATGAAATATAAATACTATAAAAATAAAAATATATTTAAAAAATAAAAATAATTAAAAAGTAAAAATAAAAAAGAAATTAAATAATAGAAATAAAAAATAAATCAGAAAAGAGAAGAAATTAAAATAAAATAAAAATAAATTAAATAATGGAAATAAAAAATCAATTAAAAAAGAAAAGAAATTAAAAAGAAATAAACTAAAAGTAACCCTGTAATTACAGGATGTAATTACACCCAATTCTCGCCCCCCCCTTGAGAATTGAGAGAGTGTAATTACACCCTCTCAATTACACCACTCCCACCTGTGAATTACCCTCGATCAAACAAACAGCATAAAGCGTATAATTACACTCAATTACACCCAATTCAATTACGGGTGGCTTTCCAAACAGCCCTTAGAGTAGTTGAGATTAGGAGGAAGGAGAAGAATGCATGGAGATGGAAGTTATGTATATATATTGGTCTATTTTTTCACAACTTGAAAAAAGGGATTGAAAGTATCAATCCCTAAGTAATTATTGCAAACCACTAATTATGCAAAAATAACTATAAAACTTTCAGACCGACTTGAAGATTATAAAATTAGAACGTCTCCAAGATTTATTTAAAATCGTCATTTCATTGAGAGAAAAAGAAAAAAGAAAAAAAAAGCTCACAATCATATCTTTAACTCTCTCTCAATAGTATTTGAAATTGCACCAAGACAGTGCCTTATTTTCTCACATTGTATAAGTGAACTTCATAACTTAACGAACCATCAAAAAATTATTTAAACCAGTTTGTTCAGAAATAAACATTTGCAGGAAATTTTTTCTAGAAAAGTTTTTTAATAAGATACAAGACACATTAAAAGTGACTCCAACAGTCCATAAGGGCCACGAGTGTATTTGGTATGATGCGAAAACATAATTTCCTGCGGAAAATAACTTAGCTTTAAAAACTATGTTCTGAATCTTTTTTCATTTTGGTTGGTTTTGAAGTGCTAACTCATACAAATAATAAAAAATATAGCATATGAAACATGGAATTGGTGTTCTGCTGATAATTTTGATATTAAAGGTTCACAATTGTATCTTTAATTGATTAAAAATAGTAACGCAAAGCCAGAGTTTAGACAGCTGCAAAGACAAAGATTTACGCCAATGAACTTCCATTGGATAATAATATAATTCTTTTGAAGAAACAAAATAAAAATAAAATGAGAATAATCAATTGAACATGTGTCAAAGCCCTGATGAATACATACAAGCTGGCAAAACTTATGTTCCAAATAATCTCATCAATTGAACATGTTTCTCCCACAGAGATTTGCAAAGGACCGCTCAGATTGGGAAACCAGCAGAAACTAGACTACATAACCAAATGAACAAAAAAACAAAGTTTTTCTACAGTACAGCAAACGAACAACTGAATACCAAAAGAATAGGAAGGGTGTATAATTACTTTCTCCATACAGGTAAAAGACTATGACACTAGAGAAAAACATAGGAAAAAAAAAAACACAAGATCTTTCATAAAACATAAGAAGCAGCAGGAGGAGGTTGAAAGGTAGCAAGGAAGAAGCACAGGACGCGACTGAGCAGGTTCATCCGATGAGCAAGAATCATCCCTTCAAGTATATAGTTGGTAGCAAGCAACCAATGGAATGAGAAATGCACATCAAGAGAGTTCTGTTAAGTTTTCTAGTTTATGTTCATGTACATTCAACCACTATTTTATGTAAATATCATTACTCCTTACACAATAATGACCAAAGAGTCCAGGGATCGTCCCTACCATGTCTCCATGTTAGTGTGCAAAAAGTGCAAATCTGGACCATCCATCAGAAGAGCACAGTTGGTCGGGCAAAAGTAAGAGAACTATGACATGCTACAGTAAGTGAAGCATTGGGTCGATCAATTGCATTAGGTAGGAGATGCAACACTTATCTTATGAATAAATTGAGGCAAATTTAGCACTATAAAGTCGGCTAAATACGAAATGGTCTGCACAACAACCCCCCCCCCCCCCAACACCCCAATTGTCAATGCAAAACCATGGAGCACTAACACAAATAGACCACACACCACGTAGCACCTTCCCGTAGTAAGCAACTATAAAACTGAAGTGCATGCTTGCATGGAAAACTGTTTCACTATCTTCGAAACCACAAAGAATGCGACTTTCAATATGTATTGATCGAGCAAAAACTAATCAATCAAATGACAGTATAACTAGATTGCTAAAATGAAACGCCTAAACACTGTACAAGGAATGGATTCCCAACATCTTTGATGGATATTTTACAGGAGGTAAACTGGCCCTTCTGACGAAGCTATATATTCGCAAGCATCTTTGAGACTGGGAACTACTTGATTTGGTGTCGTACTTTTATCTATTGAATGATGGCAAACTCTCACTATTGTCATGCTGAGAAAGTACAGAAATAAACTACCTTTAGCATTAGTCTTAAAACAGTTTCATAAAAAAATAGCAATCAAGTAGATAAATGAAATACTTCAAACACTCATGGAGTAAAAGAGGAGTAAAAGAGTTGCATCAATAATACTACCACTACATCGAGTTTCTTGCACAGTTTTAAAATCTTGTAACCCAAAGTGCATCTATTCATATTAAGCTCTCAGTAATACTATAGCTTCCAGGTGGTCATATCATTCCTTCATACTATTTCACAAATCAAGTGGATGTTTCAAGGTTAAATATCCGATCTCCAATCCTTCATCGAAATAATGATGAAGGGAAATAATGGCTTTCACTTAATCCCGACATGATACTTCATTTCCTTGTATAGTATTCAAGACCTTTAGCGTTAAGATAAATTTTAGCATCAAGGACCCATAATAAGACTCTCCCTTCATTCCAATTTATGTAACACTCTTTCCTTTTTAGTCAGACCCAAAAAGAATGACACCTTTTTATATTTAGTAGTAACAATTAACTTTAACATGTCTATTTTACCCAAAATGAGATGATTTATAGCCATATAAATAACTAGGACTTATTTTAGACCAAAAGTTTCAAAAGTCATCCTTTTTTTCTTAAACTCCGTGCCCAGTCAAACACCATCACATAAATTATGACGGCAGGAGTAATTCTTTTCAAAAATGTCAAGTGACACAGGTTCAAGAAATGTATGGCTTTTCTTTGAAAAGGGAGATTCTAACAACATTGTTTGAAGACAATATTGCATGCATACCTCAACTGAAATGATGATACATTAAAGGGAGACGGCATAAATCACATTTCACCAAAATTATTTCACTTATCATCTTCAACAGAATGGTGAAATAGATGTTGGAATAATACATAAATCTCCTTTGTACTTGCGAATTTTCAATTATATACTTGAACTTTGCAGGGGCCCTATGACCTCCTATATGTGTTTGAAGTGGTACACATACCATCTTCTTACGAGACAACCAAGTTTTGTGTATAGCGGTGAACTACAAGTGCCACTTTATCTTGTCCCCTCTTTCTCATTCTTTCTTTATTCTCTATTCCTTCTGTGTCCATTATCCACCACTTTATCCACTACTCCACCATCAAAGGTCTCACCATGGCATTGTCCATTCTCTGATCTCTTTCCCTCAAACACCACTCGAAGAAGCTTCATTGTTTGAAGGATGAAGGTCACCATTAGTGGTTGTTGGGTCTTCTTGAATCTGAAGGTTGCCTAGAGACAATAGCCAGGAAATGAAATATGTGATTATTAGGCCTTTTGAATGGCGTCAAGATGGATCTTTGAATCTGAGAGGTGAGTAATGGACTTTAGCTATAAATGGTGGAGATGGGTCTTCTTGAACCTGAAGGTGAAAGGGAGAAATGGAAGGGGAGCAATGATAGAACAAGTTGAATTTGAAGTATTGAGTAAAGGGTTCTATATGAAGTAGGTGCCTATGTTGCTCGGACTCTTCAAAAATGTCTACGCGTGCGTGTAGAATGTAGTGCATTCTTGGAGGATTCAACACGGGTGCGGCAACATTTTGCGAGAGTCCAAGCAACATAGGTAGGTGCAGTGAAATGTTTGTTGGATTGATGAAGATAAAAATTGGAGGTTCTTCTAGAAAAATTGGACAAGTCCAGCGGAGGAAAATATGTATTATCCCAATAGATGTTCAGTAAATTCATTCAAGTGATAATTTGACAGATCTCTTAACTGAGGCATTGCCACCCTCAACATTTGAGAAGCTGATACACAAGATTGGAATGCATCATCTCCGTGATATTTTCATTAGAGGGATAAAATATGTTATGTACTCTTTTTCCCTTAACCAAAGTTTTTTCTCATTGTTTCCTGGTAAGGTTTTTAATGAAACAACTGCAATGTGTATTACTAAATGAGTACTCTTTCCTTTCACTAAGATTTTTTGCCACTGGTTTTTCTTAGTAAGGTTTCAATGAATCACGTTATCTAATAATGGACATCCAAGGAGGGATGTTGTGGACATATTTATTTATGCGGATGTCCAAATATTCTATCTAATAAACCATTTCAATACATGTTGTCACTTAATTATTGTGATTTTTGGGATGTATTCTTGTGACCTTTGGATGTATTTTGTATCCTCTAAATAGGACACTCTTAACCCCATGGAAGATACACTATGAAGAACTAAGAAAAGTTCTCTCTTCCTCTCAACATTTCTTGTCTACACCATATTCCATATTATTCTTATTTCACAACATAAGTGAGATTGTAGGAGTTTGGTTAGTTTTAGGGTTTTGGAGTAAAAGTGTCCATTTTTTGCAAACATTAAGCATCATTTTCGTTTTCATTTTTTGATAAGAAACTAAGGATCATGTGTGTTAAGAGTACATATGAAGGACCAAAATATTTGACCGCTATACATTAAGGACCCCTTCGTCCATGACATGTATCTTACATACATGGCACAACTGGTGTTATGGAAAAATAACCTTTAACAATATAGTAACAGCATCACCCCACAGACATCAAATGTGAATAGTTCCGGTGGCTTGACTCTAGGGGATATAACGTGAAGTAGAAAGGCAAAAAACTGATATTATGGCTTGCCAAGAGGAGAACAGATAAGTGTCTCTAATATGTGATTTAAAATTAACAAATAAAGAACAACAAATTACAGTAATTTTTCCTGGAGGAAATTCCATAACAAAATTCATTTATTGCATGGGAAGGTTGTAGAAAGATATCATCCTCAAGGATCTAGAAGTGTCAACAATAAAAACGAGTGTTATTCAAAGAGTGTTGATGCTGAGCTAAGACTGAAGTTTGGGAAGATCCATGGTAAACTCTGTAGACTAACACGAGTAATTTACTTAGCAAATGTACAAGTAATTTACTTAGCAAATGTAACGGAAAAGTAGGAGCAGTAAACATGTAGCACATATAGGCAAATGACGGAATTAAAACCCAACAATCAGCTCTTACAGCAATCAAATCACCGGCACTCGCACCTGATCCTTGCAGTCCTCAAGACAGTGATCCAGATCCCTTGTCCTTTACCTTCTCTTACACCATTTTCCCAAGTGCCAGTAAGTCCCATCAGGACCTAACAATCCACCAGAAAAGCAGCTGTCTCCTGGGATATTCACTCAGTGTCAGGGGAAACAAGTAATTGTTAACTGATTTCTGTTTTCCTAAATGAACTTAAATCTCCCCCAAGGAAAGTCAAAAGCAGAGAAAAGTAAAAACTAGGAAAATGAATTATTGACGTAATTCTTTTAATTAAGGGTTAAATCAAGTTTAAGAGCATTCTCTAATCAGCGGATAAGATCATTTGGTAGAAGTAAATTATCATCACTCGAAGAACAGACAACACTTTAACATCAAGATGAGGCAGATAGAGACCTGGTTGGGCAAGTACAACGGGTGAAGAAGTCTCTTTCCTGGTGTGAAATGAGGGCTGGTGCTGTGTAATGTCATCTAGAGGTGGAAGGTCAGTATCATCATCATCAAGAATAATCACAGGGGGCATGTTTTCTGTACTTTTCTTACTACAATTCCTTGAGCCTGACGTTCCATCTTTATTTCCTGATCCGTGCACTAGACTTCCATCATGGACAGCCTTCTTAGGGCCAATTGATTGATGCAAGTTTTGGTTTGCTACTTCATGCAGATAAGTGGAAGTCTCTGAAGTGCCTCCATCTTTGTTTCTCATGGAAGAGTCTTTGTTGTGATTATTTTTGTGAAGACTGCTAGCTATAATATCTTCTGCCGTGTTTAGTATACTCCTATCCTTAGACTTATACTTTCTTTTTCTCCTTGGTCTAGATAAATCATCACATGATCCAGTTACCATGCATAAATCTTCTTCTGTCTCAGCAGGTGCCTTATTCTGATTCTCATATGAATCTCTGTCAACTTTTGGTTCTTTACTTCCCTGGTAGTTTTTCTTGGAGGCTTTCGACATTCTCAAAATTTCATTATCTTTTCCTTCAAGTGCCATCTCAAGTTCTTGGACCCTAACCTATAAATAGCCGCACAATCAAGCACTTTCAAAGCTCAAATTTTGTAATATACCATATTTCATTTAGGACGGCGAAAACTTACCTTCAACTTATTTTTCTTCTCTTTAGCTTTCTGAAGTTTCCTGAGAGAACGAGCCTCTTGCCTGTTGCACTTGGTCATTAGTTCTTTGTAACTTCTGCCAGATAAATGCAATAAAGTTTTCTGTCAAACTTACAGTTAACATATTGAGATTGCTTCTGTGCTTGATAAAAATAGATCAAGAAAATAAAGATTGCTTTTGAGCTTGAGAAAACGAGATCATTGTGAATGACAAACTATTGAGCTGGAAACTACCTTTGCCAGGTGAAAATATCAAAGGAGTGAATTAGGAAAAAAAGATCTGATTAAGAAAAGGATTTCCATTGTAGACCCAAGCCTAACACTTAGCATCACACTGATGTCATTCCATAGACAAGTGAATAATAATACTCCATCAACATGTAGCTACATAATAGCCAACCTTGTTGCAACAAAACAATAAAACTCATTACTTAACTAATCCACATAGAAAAAGTTGCCCTGTAACTACCTATAAAGCAGCAAGAAGCCAACATTTGTTTTGAAACAGAACTACTTTTGGAGCTTTATATGTAAGCATATAGCATAATGTACAAGAACTATTTTTTATTTTCGCTTTTGCATTTAGAAGTTTCAGTTCAATAACTTCAATTTCCTCACAGAAATCACTGTTCCTTCTCATAAAGTAGAATTAGGAAGCCTGGCTCTTAGTAGAGTTGCCAGGCTCATCAAGCATACGTTTTACCGAATGAACTTTCTATCTACATGGCCTATCCCCAATATCAGATCAGAAAGTAATTTTCCCGAGCTTGAGAGGAAACTCAGTGTAATATATCAAAGTTTTTAGAATTCAGATTTCCCACGAAATGAACTTCCAAGGATCATATCTACAACATAAAAACAAGGGGAAAAAATCTCTAAAGCAAAAGAAGAGCATTCAGATATGAAGTTTCATGCCGAAAACTGTAACTTCCTAAATAAAAGTAAAAGCTTACTTGTTACGGATGACCAATGATTTTTTCAGGACATCAATTGTGTCTTTGCTATTGACATCATTTCCTAATGAAGCAAGTTTCAAGACCTCTTCTTCCTCCAAGCTAAAATCGCAGACTCTGAAGTAAACCATGAAGAAAAAGTGAAAAAGAACTATTGTAAATCTAATATAAGGATGCAACTACTTGTTGCCCTCAATATGATTGACTTACAACTTGAGTGTTGCAAGCTCCTTAGCTAGAGCCATATTTCTATCTTGTAGCCTTATGCACTCCAAAGTTGATCGATCTAGCTCCTGTAGCACAAATTTGCCCAGAATATAGTAACTAATAACTTACATATATACCACCTAGAAGAATTACGTACAAGCATGCATGAATAGATGCACTAGCAAAACATCATGAGGAAAGAATATCTACCTTGGATTTAAGATGTAGCAACTGCTGCATGGCTGCCTCCTGTTTCACAGCTTCATCCTTTAGAGTCACTTCCATTTTCAACTCCTCCTTGCATGTGAACAGCTGAAACAAAAAAAAAAATGCCATTACTACAAAATTAGTTGAGATGAAAACGTGATGACATAAAGTCTTGCGCAGATCAAGTTTGAACCAAATATGCTCACATAAATATCTTTAGTTTTAGTTGATGGTGCCAGATTCTTCTCAACTTTACTAGAGCCATGCTTATTCCACCTAAGAAAATGAGGCTTTTGCCAATCATTAGCCAAACAATAACCTAAAATACGGAAGATGCATATTTCATTCCTCACATGTAATCTGTAGACATAGAACTCTTCATGGAACTCACGAATTTTTATATCTATCAAACTTCTGTCATTTTCATTTGGTCAACTATGGGCAAAAAGACTTGGAAAGAAATTGACTTTTCTCATCTCTGTGATGGATGATTTCACGAAACAAGTACTCAGCTGTTTGGTGCTTGAAGGAGGAGATTACCATACTTAGATTCTAAATCAAGTAGAAAATTTGTTTCTAAATCTTTCGCTAATGTGAGGTATATTAGGGCTACAGGGAAGCATGGTGAGTTTCTCTGCAAAATTATATTTTCTCTAGCTGGCAACATTGTGTATGATATTTGCAATTTAGATTGTATCTGTTACATGAAGGTAAGGTTGATGTATCTGACTAGTAGCCCGCAGAACCTCACAATAGATTATCCCTGCCCTCGAGTTTTTGGCCAAAAACATCCCTGAACTATACCCAGAACTTAAGGTACTTCCTTAAAATACCACGCTGAACAAAATAAATCCTTTAAGTATCCAAAATGTAGCAAGTTTCATCCTTTTGACCAGACTGTTAAAAAGACTAACAGACCCACCCATGTGCAACTCGTGACTCCAGAGCTCTCTCATATATATCCTTTCTATCTCATCAAATTGAGAAAATACCATAAATGGAATAAGCATGAGGCAATTGCGTAGCATTCGACAGCTTGATATTCTGTATTCATGAGAGATAAAGAGATAGCAAGATGAACTATTTACCTCTGCATTGACTTCTTTGAGATCTTTCAGCTGTTTTTCCAAAGTGGAAGTCAGTCGTAAAACTTTCCCTTCCAACCTTTTGACCTCATTTCTCAATTCCCGATGATCCTCTTCATAATCACGAGGTTTCTGGGTGAGACTTGTATCATTTGGATCGCCAATAGATTGGAAATAAAGCCTAGTTGCATTTTCTTCTGAACAAGCCTGTTTGCAGACTGGACAATTCTTCTTTTTCACATTTTTTGCGCAGTATTCAAACCATTGCTGAAGACTGGTTTTTTTTGCAACCATAACATACAAACAGAAACAAATATATCAGATAAGGACAACAACTATCTCCTATCAGATAGTCAATTGTTTTAAAGTAGGGAACATTTTTTTTTTCCATAAGTAAGCATAAAGGTACATTTGGTTTAAAGGAAAATGTTTATCTTAGGAAATCATTTCTCTGATCATCTTTTAGTGTTTACTTGACTATAAAAGCAACTAACATAAAGTACTTGTACAAAGTGTAGAATTGTGGTGCAGAAGAATAGTTTGGTGATAATTTTAGTATTAAAGGTTAACAACAATGCATGACTGTTAAGGACCCGTTTGGCCATAAAATTATTCACTTTTTATGGTATAATTTTTCACTTTATTTGAAAATCAATATTTGGCCGTGAAAATTCCAAATCCAACTTGAATTTGTATCTTAAATTTGGAAAAAAACTTACAACCTGTTTTCCAACTCACTTTTCACTGTTAAAGTTGTATTTAAGTACATTCAAGGATGAACATTATTCCAAATATTCTTTGCAAAAGATATAACCAAACACAACTCCATCTTCAACTTCAACTCCATAAATTCCAAATAAAGTGAAAATATCTGGAATCTATGGCCAAATGCCTACTAAAAGTTGATAAAAACAAAGGACTGCAGCTCATAAGTGGAACAAAAAAAATATTCCCTTTTGGATAAAAATAAGGAAAACATTTTTCACAATAGAAAGAAACTAAACATAGAACTTAAAGAAATTGACAAATTTGTATACCATAAACTAACTCATTAGCACAAGGGTAACAACTACCAATTAAGGGTGAAAACAAATGATTTTTAATCAAGTGTAATACTCACTCCATTTCAATTTGTTTGTCTGGTTTTGACTTGACACGGAGTTTTAAAAAAGTAAAAACTGCTTTTGAATTAAACAAACATAGAATGTACCTTAATCATGACATGATAAAGTTAGAATGAAAGAGGTGCTAAAAAAGTAAAGAGATATTCTTTTTTAAAACGGACCGAAAAAGAAAGTAAAACAAACAAATTGAAACAAGATGGGGTAGCAATTCTGGGTGAAAAAAAAAGGTTGATTTTTAATCAAATGGAATATAAGCAAGGAAACCCAATAAAATTGTTTGATTATTATTTTCATAAAAATGAGGGGATATACTAACCATAGTTCGTGAAAAACGTGACCGCAAATAGTAACGGATTGGAGATCTTCGATAATAGGGTTTTGATCTTCATAACATATTGAACAAATTGTCTTCGCAAAATTGTTCACTCCAACCATTTTCTTCTATTCCTTTCTCCTTTTCATGAAGGGAAATAATGGAGAGAAAGGAGGAGGGAAAACAAAATTGAATCCACGGGGCGGGAAGAAGAGGGAAAATTTAGGAAATTTATACTGCACCAACTAAGACCCTACACACACAATATTAACAGCCCGTTTGGATTGACTTATTTTATGTGCTTTTAAATTATTTTTGTATTGTTTGGCTAAAATAAAAAGTATTTTTAAGTTAAAATAATAAAATAAGCCAAAAGTTAAAATTAATAACTTATGACTTTTGACTTATAAGTCTTATATTAAGGGATAAGCCAAAAAGCCCATCCAAACAGGCTTTAAGTCACGATTCCAATAGAGAAAATTAGAAACTTAAATGTACGTGTAAAATTTTATTTTTTGCGCGGATTGCCCTCCATTTGGGGTGATCTTTAACTTTTGTCCTCTGCCTTTGCAAATTCTTCCTTAAGGCAGCTTAAGGCCCAAGACAGAATTTGTAAAGGCAGAGGGCAAAAATTTAAGACCACCAATTTGAGGGGCAAATATTAAAGACCACCCCCAGCGAAGGGAAATCCTGCAAATTGCCCAATTTATTAAAACTGTAATAAAAAATTGTAGATATGAACCCATAAGTTTAAAAATATAATGGGTTCAATCTAACGATCTTACTAAGGATAAAATGGGGAAAAAAAAGTTAATTTTGTCTTCAACATCTAAAATATCAAATATTTTGAGAAAGATATTTTTAGTGAGAATGATACGCATTTTGAGATGAAGGGAGTAGCTTAAAAATGTCTCTCGTTCCACTTACTGAATAAAAAATAGGGGAAAGATCATGCATGCCCCCTCAAACCAAAATAATTACCGGCTCGTAACCCCATTACTTTCGTACCCCAAAAAAAAAATACCAAAATGCCCCTAGTTATGATACCACTGTCTTATATACATGTACCGTGATGGTATCCTGAAGAACTGCTTCAATCCTTTAGTGAGACACTCCTCAAGGCCATGGTACCATCATGGTATATAAATATACCGAGATGGTATCATGGAGGACTGTTTCAGTCCTTCTCTTAGAACTCCATGATACCATCGTGATATATAAATATCTTTGTGATGATATCATGAAGGCATGAGTTTGGCCAAGGGGTATGTCGGGTAAATATTTCCAGCCGATGGGGGTAGAAGTGAAAATAATTTGGGAGGGAGCATGGACGGGTAAATGTTTTATATTTTAGGAGTATTCAGTGATGTTTTCCCTAAAGAATACCTCAACATTAAGATTAATGGACCTCAACATTAAGATTAATGGTCGACTAGATTGGGCTTTAGAAAAAGTCATGTGACGATGTATGATTTGTTTAGGTATTAATTTAAGTGAAACTTACATAAACATCTATAGTTTGGACACTATTAACAAGCTATAGCTATACTTTAGCTAATTACGGCTCGTAGCTACTAATTTATTGTCATATGGTGTATTCTATTATATTCAATTCAGCTGTATTCAAACAACACAAGTTAAAAAAATACAGGGATATTCCACTGTATTCAATTCAATGTATTTATTCGTAGTTATTTTTACATTATATTCAATTCAGTTGTATTCAAATAACAAAAATTCAAAAAATACAAGCAAAAATACAAAAAATCTCCTTCGGAATATATGCGAAAATAGAAAACGATACACTGTATTTACACTAAAAATTGATGAATACACTCCCAGCAGATCTAAAAAATACAAAATAAAAAATAAAAAAAATACATTCAGATCTGAGAAATTGAACAAAGCTTAATGAACTTCTGCACAAGAACTAAAAGCAAATTGAAGATTTAGTTTGAATCCAGAAATGTACTAATGGAGTAACTTCACTCTTTCTAATGCATTGTGTCTAAATTTCATCTTAAAAATTGAAGAGTACCTAGATATTATTTAGTGTTTTGGGAGTTTTAAATAAATATCAAACAAGTTATTTAAAAATCACGTACTCGATATTTATACTTTCATGATACTAATAAAGCTTATTTTATATTACCAACCCAAAATTCATAAAAATGTATTCACTGATTTCAATATTTTTATCTATATTTGGGCCCGTGCATAGCACGGGGTTTTACAACTAGTATCTTTAGAAATACAGAAAAGAGCCAAAAATACCTTTGACAATCAAAAAAGGTTTAAATATATCCTTCATTTATCTATTGGACTAAAAATATCCCTCCGCTCACCTTTTTGGCTCACTTATGCCCTTTAACTAATGGTCAATCTTTGAATTAAAAAAATATTTATTTAAATTTCACGTGACAACTTCTTATTGGCCAAAATTAAAACACCCAACCCATTTTTTTGTGAGGACTGCCCTTTAAAAGCATTGGTCTGTAATTTTTGCCCTTCAAATTAGTGGTCTTTAATTTTTGCCCTTCGCCTAATACCCCAAGGTTTTGGATTCGAACCCCAGCTCAGTAATAAAAAAATAAAAAAAATCACAAGGCAGAGGTTTGGATTCACAAGGCAGGGGCCTGCATGCAAAACTCTGCCTGCAGGGAGAGTTTTGCATTCAAAACTCTGCCCGAGGCCTAACTTTGGCCCAAATAGGCCTAACTTTGCTACAAAACTCTGCTTTGTGATTTTTTTGTTTTTACTGAACCGTGATTCAAACCCCAAACCTCATGATATTAGGCAAAGGGCAAAAATTAAAGGCCACCAATTTAAGGGGCAAAAATTAAAGACCAGGGCCTTTGAAGGGTAATCGTGCAAATGACCCATTAAAAAGACTCGCCCTTATGTACACATTTTTCTAACTAACCCGACTCGAACAAACAATCTTAACTAAATTAAGAGACCCAATTCCATCAAATTCTATGGAAGTAAAAGCTCCATCCAAACAGGCTTTTAGCTCCCTTTCGGCCATAGATTTTGGAAGCAATTTTTCAAAATATATTTTCAAATATCTGTTTGGCCATAGAATTTTGGGAGATCTTGGAAATCAAATCTTCAAATCTCAAAATCTGCTCCAGGCCTGTTTTTTTGTCCAAGATATAACCGTTGACTCTTTTAAAAAATTTAAATTTTGTCCCAAACTTTTGTATTTAATAAAAAAGCCCACCATCTAGTTACTATTTGTTGTTGTTTTTTCTTGCACTTAGAGATCTTTATAGGTAATTGTAATTTGACGAATCATAGTAGCAAGTAATTGAGTTATTAGCAGCTGCTACAAAATACCATTTATGATTTTAGAATAGTGACTTATATAGCTCGTTATAAGAATTTTAATTCTGTGCCAAACTTATCTATATATAGAATTGTGGTTTGTGATAATGGACAATGAACATGAAGGTTATGCATAATTTGAGATTATCAAGTATGTTTGCTTTGCACGGTTGGATATTTTTAAAACTTATGGGTATATATGTCACGTTTCACTTTTTTTTTTAGAGTGAAATATTTTTGAAACTATAGCCAAACATATCTAAAATTGACTTCGCCCAAATCAGATTTTTTCATTTTTTTTGTTTTTTTTGGGTCTCCCTCTTTTAAAATCAGAACCCATTAACCTGAGTATTTCCCCCCTCCAGCCACCACAACAAATTAGAGCACTATTTTCCCTAAAACATCAAATCCCCTCTCACTGCTAAACCTTTTGCTAGGGTTTTAGTTTTTTTATTCTTTTTTTAAATCATCATTTAGGGTTCATGTATGGAGTATCTTTATATACTAAAATCACTTTCTATAATTTTGAAAAATTCAAGTTCTGTGTGTTTTCCTAAGCTCTTTCTTGTCTTTATTGTTTGCTAGGGTTCATGCATGAAGAGATTTTAGTGATTTCCCCCAATTCCTCTATTCTAATGGTTTTATTTTTGGCATAGTACATAGATAGATACTTAAACTTTGTGTATACAGGGGCGGATTTAGAGGGTGGGGAGGGTGTTAGACAAAAAATTACAGTGTATGTATAGGGTAGATTTTCTGTGTTTATGTATATATATTAACTTTTGAATACCTGAACAAATGCAAAAGGTTAGCTCAAGCGGTCTAGAGTGTTCAAAATTGTCTCTAACGTCCTAGGTTCTTCAATGTGTTAGTAGGATTTGGTCTACATGGTAGTTTCTTACACAAATATTAAGTGGGTGATCAATTATCTGGCTTTGAAAGAGAAGAATTTGCACCAAGTATTACGCATGAATTAGTCAAATTAAGAAACATGACCAAATTATGAAGAGTGCACTCCCTTAATTGTCTTTTTCCCACTGATCAGATGTCTATAAAAAGATCTTTTTTTCTTTTCTTAGTTTAAACCAAAAACCATCACCATAGTGATGATGGGGGGGTTTGGCTAGACCCTACCATGTCCATTGACTCCAAAATAATTACATCCTAATGGAGGGGACATGGTACCTTACCTCCTTCTCTTTAGGACAGTCAATATAACACCCGTACCTTTAATGTAAGCTTTGACCATGATTCTAGACTTAGAAAACCAGATAAAAAATGTGGGAATTGGAATTTCTTCTTCAGTTGTAGGAAGGGGGTTTACGCCCATGAACAGTGACCATATTCAGTATATAGCTCGTATTTCAAATCGTAAGTTAGCACCAAAGATCACCGAGCATTTTGGAATTTGGCATTGGGAGATTTCATTGTTAAATACGGACCGTATTTTGAAATATGGACTGTATTTCAAATCTTATTTGTAATTTGGGAAAACTTCTTTGATGAAAGTTGTAGAGCTTTGAAATACCTTTCCAACGGTATATTATGGGGGTCAAATGGACATCTGTGCAAAGAGTTATGGCCATTTTACTGAAGAGTCGCAGAGCAGTCCAAACAAAATACGGACTGAAATACGGCCCGTCTTTCAAAATACGGCCAGTATTTTGTTGGGCGTAAAATTCAATGTTCCAGAACAGTATATATTCGTCCATATCAATTCAAATCATTATTTTTCATTCCTTCAAGCCCTAAAACGACCTCTTACCCTCTCCCATCATCAAGAACACTAAGGTAAGCCTATTTTAATCATTCCAAGTTAATTCTAATATATATCCTTGTAATATAAACAAGAAATAACCTAGGATTTTCAAGAAAACCTATCTCAAGTATCCTTGTAATCTAAACAAGAAATCATCATTCATAACCTAGGATTTTCAAGAAAACCCATCTCAAGGTTCAAGATTCAAGATTTTGGAAATCTTCTTCAAAGTTCAAGTCTTTAATTCAAGTTTTGGAGCATTAACAGGTATGTGGAGTTACTATCTACGTGTGGAAACATTATTGTTCTTCCCCACGCCTCTTAATCCCTAAAGTATGAATATTTACGAAAACTAGGGTTTTTAACCATGTTCATGATAACCCTAGGTCCATGCTCCATGTTATATTATGTATTAAATTGTTATAAATTCTTCATTGTGTTCTTGATACATCACTATGATTATTGAGAATCTGTCTGTAATCCATGAACACCCATATCTTGTATTCCATGGGTTTTTGCATGCATGTTTTTAAATAAAAATGCTTATTTCATAAATATCCTACATGCCTACAAGTTTTCATGCAATTTTATTATATAATTACCTTCATGCCATGATTCAAGATGCATACATGCTAAATACAAGTTATTTCATGAAACTATGTTTACAAGTTATTTCGTGATATCATGATTACAAGTCAATTCAAGAAAATCATGGGCTTCTTAGCCAACTATATCATGTTCATGTTTTTGGGAGTTGCACAAGTTATCGAGACGGCTCAGATATCCTGAAACTACGTAGCCACCGTAGGACAAGGATCGCTCTGCCCAGTTAGGACGATTCCTTAATTTTACACTGAATGGATCCATCAGGCACGTTACCACCTTATATCCTGGCAAGGTATGGGGGTTTTGCTGGTCCGGCGAGGTACCAGACTCCACGTACCCACGTGGTGATATCATGTTGTCGGTTTATGAAATGCTCTCCCTACTCACGATACTTTACACATGTTATATATGTATATGTACTCATGTTCATGATCATGTTTTAGTTCAGCTCTCATCATGTTATTTCATGTGCCATGTTTATTTCATTCAGTTGCTTTACATATCAGTACATTTAATGTGCTGACGTCCCCTTTCTATTGCCCGGGGGCCTGCATTTCACGATGCAGGTACAGATACACAGGACGATGGATCTACTCCATAGGACCACCCACTTATTAGCTTTTGGTGAGCCCCATCTTCTTCGGGGTTCAGTCATTGTTTACTTTATGTTAGTTATGCATTTAAGGTATGCTGGGGGCCTTGTCCCAACAGTTACGTTTAGCAGTTCAGATGTTTAGAGTCGTATAGCCATCTTTGGCTCATTATCTATGACAATCCATATTCATGTTTTCTTAAAACAAGTATTTTATTTGATATTTATGATATCCCATGTTTAGGCTCATCATTTTTATGTCATATTCCACTCATGTATGCCTCGTGATGATTCAGCAAGCAATGTGGTTCGTTCTGTCACATGCAGTAAGGCACCGAGTGTCGTGTTACGTCCAGGCCATGGTTCGGGGCGTGACAGTCAATACTATAATTTGCAATTTTGATATATAGAACTTACACACACACACACACACACACACACACACATATATATATATATATATATATATACTAATGCATTGAAACTTAAGGTAGTTAATGCATTTCACAAGAAAAACCTCAAAGTGGTTCAAAGCACTAGCCTGAGTTCTTTTTAACTCTTCTTTTGAATGATGGGAGGTCGAGTTTATTCATTCTAAGTGGACCTCTAGCCTCTCTGGGCAAGTCTCCTTCGTTCCAAAAAAAAAAAAATTCTTGGGACTTGGATTTGTGTAGCATTTTTGGCTAAAGCATCTGCTGCCTCGTTTCCTTCCCTATAGCAATGCTTAACTGGGATGTTTTTGTGTGTCATCTTTGCCTTAATTTCTTCAATAATGCCTTGTATCCTCGAAGGAAGTTTAATGTTTCCCTCTATCATCTGTACCACAAGTTTGGAATCCAATTCCACTTCAAGAGCTTCTAAAGGATGGTTGACATACCAAGAAATTTCAATTAGAGCTGCATAAGCTTCACTGTAATTGTTAGTGCAGAATTGAGTTGGGTATGAAAAGGCCATGACCATGTTCCCAATTCTTTCCTAACAATGCCTCCAGCTCCAGCTTTGTTTTGGTTTTTCATGTACCTTTCATCAGTGTTGAGCTTCCAAGTGTTGCCTATTGGTTTGGTCTATCTGATCACCTTGCTTGTGATCACTACCTTGAAGTTTTCTGCCATTAAACATACTTTACTCCAGTTCCATGTGTAATCAATGAATTTGAATTTCTTCCCAATGTCCACCTTTATCCGAAACAAAGACTGAAAACATACATTAGAGGCAGTAATCTTTTTGTTTTAAAATTTTGTGTACACCTTGCTCTCCAAATTTCCCAACATACTATCACTGGAGTGATAAGTAGAAGGAATTTATGGATTATGTTCCTTGGTTGTTGTCTCCACCACTGCCATAGGATTATTTGGACAGTAGATCCAGTAATGTTGATTCCCAATGGTCTTGTTATGATTTGCCAAGTTTGTTTGGCAAGTTCACTTTGTACAAAAAACATGGTTTCCTGTTTCAATGCATGTTGTCCTGCAACAACAACTAGCACCCTTATTAATGTTAAATCTTGATAAGTTAGCATCCAAAGGAAGGTTTTTCTTTAAAAGTTTCCACATAAAAAAGGAAACCTTGAAAGGAATTTCTTTTATCCAAATGAACTTATAAATAGGAGGAGCCACATACTTGTTTCTAAGGAATTCAAATTCAGTGGAGCAGCTAAAAGCTCCATTGCTATTCAAATTCCAAATTGCCTGATCCTTTATTCTCATTGCCAACTGGAATACTCCTGATAAGATTTAAAGAGATAATTATCTTCCAGATCCCATTCTTTGGTTTAGTAAAAAGTGATTGACTTTAACATTACCAGGTTTGGTTGTAGGATTGATCATCTGATAAAGGGACCCTTACTGAGTCCAATTATCCCACCAAAATAGAATATTACCAGAGTTAATTCTCCAACTGATGTTGGTCTCCATCCAGTCTCTAATGTGAAGCAGATCCTTCCAAGCAGTTGAGTCCTTTGAAGCTATAACCTTAGAGTTGAGGTTGCTTCTTTGGCAATACTTATCTTTTAGGAATTGTGCCCAAAGAAAAGGTTCAGTTCTTAATCTCCACCATCTTTTAGCAGCAAAAGTTTGACAGATATTTATCAAGGTCCTGAATCCCAGTCCTCCTTCTTTAGTAGGGAAACTCATGTTCTCCCAAGATGACCAATGGTAATTGTTTTTACCATATTTTTCTCCCCAAAAGAAGTTAGAAAATTGCATTTCAATCTCATAAATAACTGTTACAGGGGGCATTAATGCAACAGAAATATGTAATGCTTGAGACTGTAAGATATGTTTAATGGTGATTGTCTTACCTCCTGGTGAAAGAAATCTGTCTTGCCATCCTGCTATCTTGTTGAGAATCTTTTTGGAAATGTCAGAAAAGTAAGAAATTCTCTTCCTACCACAGTATATAGGACAACCTAAATATGTAAAGGGGAAGGAGGATTGTTTGTAACCACTCCACCTTCTTATCCTCCTGTTATACAAGTTGTCTGTCTTACCATGAGTGAGAAAGAAGGTTTTCTCTTTATTAATCTCTTGTCCTGAGGCTTTTTTATACAACTTCAACTGCTTCATAATGAGCTTGATAGTGTATTTATCAGCATAGGTGAACAAAACAAGGTCATCAGCATAGCTAAGATCATTAATTTGTGGCCTTTTTTTTTTTGCATAGAGAAGCTAATGAACCTATCATTATGATTAAGATGGGTCAAAGCTCTTGAAAGAGTTTCAGCAGCAATAATAAAAAGGGCAGGAGATAAAGGGTCTCCCTATTTTAAACCTCTAGAGGATTTAAAGAAACCATAGCTGACACCATTAATGATCACAGATTAACAGTTGTTAAAAATCAGTCTATAAACAATTTTGATAAAAAAATAAAAAAAACTCATCAAATCCCATTTCCTAAGAACAGAAGTAAGGAAATTCCAAGACAGTTTATCATAAGCTTTAGACATATCTAATTTAAAGACAACATTACAACTGTCAGGATCGGGTCTAATTCCATGAATGATCTCTCGTGTTAATAGAATATTCTCAGTAATCTGCCTACCCTTGACAAAACTAGATTGATTTTCAGAAATGATCTTAGGCAAAATATTGTTAATCCTTAAAGAAATAATTTTAGACAAGATTTTGTTAGAAAAAATACTTAGACTTATAGGTCTAAGTTTAGAGAAACAATCTGGTGAATTTACCTTAGGGATAAGAGTCAGGCATGAATGAGTATAAAACTTAGTAAGCTTAGCACCATGAAAGAAGGAAAGCACAAAACATACTACCTCTCTTTTGATGATATCCCAGCATTGTTGGAAAAAAATGACCATTAAAGCCATATGGTCCTGCACAACTGTTAGGATCCATAGAGTCTATATCCATCTTGATCTCCTCTGTTATAGGGGTTTTAATCAAGTGATAGTTATCCTCAGCACTGATCAAATTGTCACAACCTCTTATAAAGTCCAAGTTCAGATCCCTTGGATTCTGAGTAAATATGTTACTGAAGTGATCAATGGCTGCTTTGGAGATGTTGGCAGTTCCTTCAACCCATTGACCATGTTGATATTTTATTTTGTAGATTTGGGCTCTTCTTCTCATAGCCTTGATAGTACTGTGAAAGTATTTTGTATTGGAGTCACCCTCTTCAACCCATTTTATCCTGGCCTTTGTCTTAAGATGGAATCCTCCATTTTCAACCATTTGATATACTCAGCCTTGGACTTATAGAGCAATATTCTATCGATATCAGCATCAGAAGCTAAATATGTAGTTTCAGCAACTGTAACTTCCTTCTCAAATTTCTTGACATTCTCAAACACATCTCCAATACTGTCTCTAGACCACTTACTAAGTCCCTTAGCCAAAATTTTAAGCTTTTGGTGAAGTCTCCACATAGGATTGCCATATACTCCAATCTTCCAGACTGTTTTAACCAAGGGAAGAAAATCATCTTGGTCAGTCCAGAAATTGAGAAATTTGAAGTATTTAATTACTTGTTGGTTATCATTAGAACAGTTGACCAGTAGTAAGTTATGATCAGAACCAGTCTTGGATAAGTTCTCCACATTGATGTTTGGGAATTTAGTGCTCCATTCCTCATTGTGTAAAAGCTTGTCTAGTCTCATGTGAATTCTTTTAGTGTCTCCTCTCCCATTGCACCAAGTGTGAATATTACCTACAAAACCAGCATCAGTCATACCACAATCATCCATACAATTTATAAAATCAAGGCAAGTTCTTAATCTAAAAGGAAAACCCCATTTCTTTTCTTCAGCTTCCATTACAGAGTTAAAATCCCCTCCAATGGCCTATAGGCCATCAATGATAGAATTCAAATCTCTTAACTTCTGCCAAAGATGCTTCCTTTTGTTTGCTTTGGATCTAGCATAAGCAGTTGTTATCCAGAAATTATCTGTACTTCCCTGCAAAGTAACCTGTTGTCTACTTTTGGAAACAACTGAACAAACAATGTTAGAATTCCAAAAAAACCAAACTTTACTATGAGAATTGGAGATGGAATGGTCAAATCCCGTCCTTCTCTTAAACTTTTCAACTTTGTTGCTATTTTGGAAAGGTTCTTGTAATGCTACAAAGTCAATTTTATGAAATCTGACCATCTTAGTGAGTCTATCAAGTGCACCCTGAGAGATTATCCCCCTAATATTCCCATATAATGAACATAAACATAAGTAAATTTAAGGAGATGGGACAACCTTCTCAGATTGTTCAAGTTTTTTTGGGAAAACATTTTTGTCTCCCTTTTTGTTCTTCTTACCTTTCTTATTTTCATTACCTCTTGGTGATAAACCTTGTTGTAGAATGACTTGTTCTCTTTCTTGTGTGAGAGGATCTTTGATGTCTTTTAAGCTTGGAGCAAATACTTCAATTAAACTATCAAGTATTTGTGCTTCTTCTTCTTCTTCTTTAGTGACATCTAAGAAGCTGTCAAGAACTTCCTCATCAAAAGAGATTCCTGCTATTTGTTCCTCACTAGTGTCATAGCAGTACTCTTGATCTGAATTTTGTTCTATATTTGGACCATGTTTGTTTTCAAGGGGAATGAACTCAATTTTTCCCAGATCAATCTCTAGACTGCCTACTTTTAGTTGCAAACACTTAGTATCACATTTGTTATAGGAGACATATGCTCTTTATGTACCCCTTTAGAACTGCTACCTTGACTGTCACGTAGCTCATTCCCATTAAGTACTTGATTAACCTCCATGTTATTCTGGTGTTGCCGTTGGCCAATATATTCTTCACAAAATCTTTGTTTATATGTTCAGGTTTATCAGAGTAATCTTTGGCTATGACTGATTTTGGTTTCTGTCTTACCCCTAGCATATTCTTGAGAAATCTAGCTACAGTGACCTTGTTTTTATTCTTCTTTTTTTTTTTTTTTTTTTTTTTTTAGTCCTTTGGATCCTGCACCTTTGACTTCCTGATCTTTGTCTTTCTTTTCAAGTTGCTGCACCTCAGTAAGTTCTATTTGATTTTCCTGCTTGCTTTTTCCAAGTGCTTGCCACTTAAATAATTGCTCTCCTGCCACAACCACCTGTTGTTCTTGGATCTTTTTGTCTTTAATCCTTTGAACCTCCGACTAAATCTTAGATTGTTGCTTCATCTGAACTGTCTTCTATTGCTCATGTCTGATTTTATTAGCCTTGGATTGCTTGTCATTTTCATAATCCTATTTCAAATCCTTGCTAATCCTGTCTGTTTTGTTCTGAGTAACCATGTTCTTAGCTTCTTTTGTGTGATTTCTTCCATTTGGGGGATTGTTAGGCTTAATGACCTTGTTATTCCTCCTTCTGGTCACTTCTGTAAAATCATCCTCATCCTAATCCTTTTTAGCCACATTTGAGGGACTTGAGCATTATTACCTTTGATGGGATCTTGATCTTTTTTTTTTTCCTAATTTTGTTTGGTATGCCCTTTTTGTTGTTATTTTTCACCTTTTTCAGGTTGGTTTTGTCTGATTTGTCCTTCCTCTTCTACTACCTGATTCCTTTCCTTTTCTTTCTTGACTCTACTACATTGGATTATTGAATGTCCCAACATCCTGCAATGAGTACAAAACTTGGGGGCATTCTCATATTCAAGCTTCTGATAGAATCCTTTGCGAGGGCAATTTTCATAATCAGTTCCAATGAAGATAGAATTGATTTTAGTCTTGGTGATTTAGTCTTGGTTAGGTTCACCTCAACTCTCACTTTAGCCATACTTGGCCTAGTTCTATTCTCCGTGGCCGGATCCATTGTTAGAGGGGTTCCTCTAGGGGCTACGATCTATTTAATATAATTCCAAGTATGTAAATGAAAAGGCAAACCTGGTAATAGGACCCAAACTGGAACTATCAGAGAATCCTCATCAGGTTTGAACTCCGGTGTCCACTTTTCTAACCACATAATTTGTTAATCAAATTTAATAGAACGTCTATACCAAACTATCTTAAAATCATCCTCATTGGAGAAATTAAGAAAGACAGTACGATAATCATAAATACCTATTGTAGCTTTACCTCTAACAGTAATTTTCTCTGCAAACCTTGATCGTAGTTTCTCTATTTGAGGTCTGGCTCGAATGAATTTCCCAACTAGTGTGAATTTGCATTCATCGGACATAACCCCATAATATTCATCGGTGTTGAATAGCACAGCTGGCACTCCATTATGAGTGGTGTATTTGGCGCTAACATCTGGGTTCCTAAATCGATTCTATTTAAGGGAAGGAGCAGTAGGGATTTTAATACCATAGCATAGTTGGAATTCGAAGGAATTTGATCTCTAGATGTAATCGCAGTAGTATTATTAGCAGGATTTCTGACGTCTCCGGCTTCCCCATGGGGACGGAGTGTGATGCTCAGACGCCTAGAATTGGGGCAAAGCATCCGTTAGTTACTACAACGTTCTGTTTTGTACGGAGAGAGTTTTTTTAGTTGTTCGTCTACAAAAAGACCTAAGCACTAGAAAATACCATGATACACAGATGAACAAGGACATCTCAAACAAAAAAAAATTATTTCTTCCATTAAAGTATGGTGCCAGCTAACTAGAACACCTATTTAAGAGACCATTAAACAGTCTTGAATTGTTAAAAAGTAGGCAAAAGCACAAAGATAGCTGAACTTTTCATATCTATCAAGAAATATGGAGGCTTAGGGATCTAGAATTTGAAAGTTCATAGTAAAGCACTCAGAATGAAATGGTTATGGAAGTACAATAATGATAATGAGAATCAACTTTTGTGGGGGCAGGTCATCAGAGCTAAGTATGAAAAGGAGGATAATTGGATGACAAAAGTGGTTACTATAGCATATGGAGTAAGTTTATGGAGATCCGTGAGCATTGTGGGATGAATTCAAGTGAATACCAAGATAAAAATAGGTAATGGGCAAAGACTGATTTACTGGAAGGATGTTTGGCATGAGGCGGGAAAGATGGCATCACTTTTCCCGGACATACATAATCTTGTATTGCACCAACAAAGGAGTATACGAGATCATTGGCCCCCTCAAGGATGGAGCTTTAATTTCGGGAGGCATTTAAATGACCGGGAAATTTCAAGGGTAGCGAATTTTTTAGTACAATAGAGCGAGTTCGGTGGATCGGAGACGAGGGAAAGATGTGTTATGGTGGCGGACAATAGCAAGGGAATCTTCAAGGTAAATTTATCTTACGGATAGATGAATCGGACGATCAACAACCAAACAATTGGCCATGGAAACAAATTTGGAAAACAAAAATTCCACATAAAGTAGCATGCTTTATATGGTTACTAAGGAGAATGTGTTGACACAAGAAAATTTGATGAGAAAGGGTTGTCACTATGCTCCATGTGCTTTTTTTTTGTGGTGATGATGCGAGGCAGTTAACCATCTATTCCTATATTGCAAGGTAACATGACAACTATGGAGATTATTCTTAAATCTCAAAGGTATATCTTGGACTATGCGGAAAGATTACGGAGGCACTTCACGGTTGGGAGGAAGCGAGGGTTGCATGCAAAGAACGAGGTAGATGGAGAATTGTCCTATGCAAGCATTTGGTGGACAATCGGAAGGAGAGAAACTCTAGGTGTTTTGAAAATGTAGAAAATAGTATGCAGAAAATCAAGCTGAATTGTATTATGTTATTATGTTTTTGGTGTAATCAGGTCTATTCCAATGATACAGTCTCCATCATTGATGTATTAGATTCAATGTAGGAGTAGGATCTTAGAAAGTAGGAATACCTTCGTAAATATGGTTCAAGTACAACCTATGTCCGTTTTGATCGGGATGAATATAGATACACAGTTACCAAAAAAAAAAAAAAAAAAAAAAAAAAAACTATTTTCTAAACTGTACATATATGGCCTATGACTTTGTGACTTTAGTATTTTATATGAAAATTTATTCATGCCCTGAGTTTACTTCCTTGATAGCTTTTACTAGCATCATTATGATTTCCAGCTTATGTAATAGAAATTAACCTATTTTAATTTGTAGGAGCTTTGCAGGAAGAATCAACAGATTCGACAAAGCCAAATTCCTCAAACTTGTGGTGCTAAGAGTTTGGCTAGAAGAAGGGCTAAAATGGTAGTTTAATACGATGTGCTTAGATAAGTACATTTTTAATTAATTACTAACTTTTTACAATTTGAAAATTTCAAAAGGCAAAGGGAAAAGATGTTGAATTGAGGACAAATGTGGAGTTGGAGCGCTAGTGCTAGTGCTAGATGAACCCACATTAAGACACGGACTCTCATAGATGTCTGTTTGAATGCTATAGTTGGAACTACACCCAAGCCTAACCCCCGAACACGGGAGGGGGTGTTCGGGACCGAGTACTACACCAAGTGCATCATTAGGTGAAACTTCTGCAAGACTTTCTGGTCTTTGACTTCGGATTTCTTCAATTTTCTCCTACACGAAAGAAAAACAAGCATTAAAGACATGTTAAGTTCTCCTGCAAGGAAGACAAAAATCAACTTGTAGCACAGAGCAAATGGATCAACCCAACATCTCTTTCAATCCTATTCTAATTCAAGTTCAGAATCAATATTTGTAGCCTCACAGATTGATTCTGAACTTGAATTAGAATAAATATTGAAAAAGATGTTGGGTTGATCCATTTGCTCTATGCTACAAGCTGATTTTTGTCTTCCGTGTAGGAGAACTTAACATGTCTTTCATTCTTGTGTTTCTTTCGTACAGGAGAAAATTGAAGAAATCCAAAGCCAAAGACCAAAAAGTCTTGCCGAATTTTCACCTAATGATGCACTTGGCGTAGTACTCGGTCCCGAACACCCCGACCGTGTTCGTGGGCTAGGCTTGTGTATAGTTCCAACTATAGCATTCAAACAGACATTTACGAGAGTTGGTCGTGTTAATGTGGGTTCATCTAGCACTAGCGCTCCAGAGTGGCAGCAAGAGATGACGAGTATGAAATCACAATTAAACCCGCTACTTAGCTTACTGCTTATATCAAATGAACGTAGGAAATATCCCTGAAGAGTTTGCTCACTTATTTCCCACTCCTCCACAGGCATGATTATAGATATTCATTTTCCCCCCTATGTGCTGAAGTTTAAAATCTTGCATGATTTCTAAGTTTGTTTATTTTTCTATTTAGTTGAAATATTAAATGCAGTCGTCCTTGGGGAATATATAGTTAAAAAGGCACTACTACTACTACTTTCTGCCATTGACATCTCGTTATATTTTCCTTCTCTTTCGACATTCTGAAATCTGAGCTAGCTTTGAAGTGTACCTATGGCATTTTGAAGCTTATATTTCAAGTACTTAGCTAACAATACTGTTGTGTATGAAGTTCTGGAATTGGACTGTTTGAGTTCTGAAATTTGGTTTGGAGTTGTTACTTTACTTTGATATTGTCTTCTATACTGAATTAGAGGTTGGTAAAGCTGAATTGAATGTTGGATTGAGTAGTTCCTTTAGGTTGCTGATTTGTGTGTTGAATCTAGTGTGAAGATATAGAACTATTGCTGCTTGTACAATTGTGCTCACTGTTTGCAATAGCCTCCTCTGAGGTTTTTGGTCAAGATTTTGGGTGAAAATAAGTGATTTTGGGGAGTAACAGAAGCTGTTTTTTAAAAACTAAAAATAGCTTTCGCTCGAAAGCAATTTTGAGAAAAATATACTTAGAAACACTTTTTAAATTTTTTTGGCCAAACACTGCTCAAAAGTAAGTAAATTAATTGGCCAAATACAAAAGGCTTTTCGCAAAAAGTACTTTTTAGAAAAGCATTTTTGAAAAAAAAAACACTTTTTAAAATAAGCTGATTTTAGAAGTTAGGCCACAGGCTATAAGTCATCAAAGGTGTAGAATTGTGCCAACTTGTGTTATGAAGTATAATGAAGTGCAGGTAAAAAAAATTATTATGAGATTAGTGTGAAAGAAGTTTGGAAAGAGTTAATATATCCATGCTCCTGTTTCCGGAGAATAAGGTATAGGTTATGAGTACATCCCTGTTGATAACTAAGTAATTGTATTTTTTTTTTTTTTTTGCCCCTTTCAGGCATCAAATTCAGGATGTGGTGCTCTCTCACCAATTGGACCGAGAAGATCTTCACATTAGAAGTAACAATAATGTGTAACCGAGTAACGATTAGAAATCATTTTTAGGATCAATTTTGATTTTTTTGGGTATAATAATTGTTGAATAACATTTTAAAATTTTAGTATTTTGATGATTTAATTTTGGAGTGTTGAATAACACTTTAAAACTTTATTATTTTGATGATGCAATTTTGGAGCACTTTTGTTTTATATGACGAATATTTTGCTTATTTGATCTTTTATATAGTGTTAGAATTATTATGAAGTGTTATAGGAGTTTAAATGTATAGGGTGCAAGAAATAGGATGTGAATATGAAATGACAAAATTGGGAAAATCAATTATTGCAATAAAATAAACGCTTTATGGAATTGAACAATTACTGCAGTTACAACCGCCGTGATATGAAGATGATATTTCAATTTTGTTTCAATTACGGTGGTTCTAAAACGCCGCTTTGAAAAAAAAAATGCCGCATTAACCAATATATTACAGCGATTATTTAAAAACCACCGTAATACGTTTGTGGCAGACGGGATTACAACGTTTTCTCAAGCCACCTTAAAGCTAATTGTAAAAATAACCGTCGTAATTACCTTGTTTGTTTGTGTCGTAATTACCCTGTTTGTTTGTAGTGATGATTTCTAATAACAAACCTAGATATTCATTTTCTTTTATGGCAAAACAGAATCTAATGACTATTACTTCATAATACATGAAACAGAAATCAAGCTAGCACTAGACGTTCCTAAACTAACATATACGGAGTATTCTTTTGCAGAATTTAAAAATGAAGTGAGGAAGAGAGGACAAGTTTTGACCGTCTCTGGTGCAGCAAATCTATACGGGTTACCATTTGTGCATCTGTTATCGCTACTAACAAGACTGACATCAATGAAGGATTAGAATCCCAAAAAATTTATTCACTTTTTTCCGGAATTTTTTTCCCCCGCTTTATTTGAAAATCAACGTTTGGCCATGAATACTCTAAATACAACTTGAAATGTATTTGGAATTTGGAGAACACCTAAAATACTATTTTCACTTTATTTTTTTTATTTTTTTTTATTTTTAACTTTCAATACATTCAAACAACCAAATATTATTGGCAAAACTACGATCAAACACAACTACATCTTCAACTCCAACTTCAAAAATTCCAAATAAAGTAAAAAAATATTTGGTTTCTATGGCCAACTGCCTACTAACTGTAGGTTCTTTATTTCAAGTTAACGGTAACGTAGGTCGAGCCAATTACAACTACATCAATGAACACGTATTTGTTTCTAATGTAAATGATTAAATATTACATTATTAGTTAAACTTTCAAATCCAATTTGTTCAACATGTACTTATTATTTACTACAAGTTGAAGGTCCAAGAATATGTGTGTAGATTGCCTCTTTATTTCTTTAATTAAATTAATGTGTTCTCTCTTTTTTGTTAGGCAAGTGCCATTGCCCAGTTTCTAAATAAACTGGCTGACAAGCGTGACGTTGAGAGACGGCGTAGAGTGGACCTTTACTAAGCTAAGATGATGAGTCACGCATACCCTCAAGCTGTGGCACCTACCATTTTTGACATTTCCCATTGTCAACTCCTCAAACAATGTCTACTTTGTTATCTAATTATCCACCTCCTCATTATTTTTTAGTTTTTACTCAAGTTGAAGGTACTTGATATGTGTGTAAATTGCCTCTTTATTTCTTTAATTAAATTAATTCTCTCTTTTTTGTCAAATATCACTAAATAAACTGGCTGACAATTGTGACGTTGAGAGAGCGTAGAGTGGACCTTTACTAAGCTAAGATGATGAGTCACGATACCCTCAAGCTGTGGCACCTACCATTATTGACATTTCCCATTGTCAACTACTCAAACGATGTTACTTTGTTATCTAATAACTACTACTCTATCACAATCATTATTTGTTCACCTCTTCATTTTTATATACCTTGTATTATGGTATGCTTTTGTATTAATGTTATGCTTTTTTTTTTTTTTTTTTTTTTTTTTGGTAAATCAGTATTAATGTTATGTTATTGACTCGTGTACATGATATAGAGTCAAAGAATAAATAAATAGTGATGGGTATTATTTGTTACTGAACGTACCATCGACGAATGAAAGATTTTTCATAAAAACATATAAGCAAGAGAAATTGATCTTAGTTATTGCTTGCTCAAAAACTGAATTTTATAATTAATTTTTGAAAACTCAAACAAACAGACCTAATTTAACGATAATTTTGTAGCCTTGTTTTTCAAGTACTAAAGATCTACTTTTAAAATTAAATAAATAATCTAGGATGATGAGTATCTAAAACTACCTACATTCACAAGTAGAGGTAAGAATTGCATTCCATCCTCATACTCCACTTGTAGGACTACACTGAATATCTTGTTGTTGTTGAGTACTTAAACTATGTATATAATACACCGTATGGGTAAAAAAAAAAAATGCTACCCCGCCTACAAACAAATATTCAAACACATACAGGGCAACTTCCATTTTTATTTTTGGTAAATACTTATTCACACTCAGTTTGAGTATTTATATAAATTTAAATAATTTATAGCATTAATAATTAAGGATTAAACTAAGAATACATATTTAGCTATAATTAGATTAAAAAATACATGTTATATTCATTAATTTGACACAAACCAAAATTTGGACAAGTAGCGGAAACAAGCCAAAACTCTCTCTATAGATAAGTACAAAGTACTTGTACTCCACTCAGTTTGTCCCTCCCTTAATTCTCAAAGTCAACTCCATCTTTTGTTTTTTTCTTTCTCTAACAAACTCAAGGTAAAAAAGGGCAAAAAGATAGAGAAAATGGAAGCTGATTGGGATCTAACTGCAGTGGTAAGAGGTTGTGCCGCCACCACCTCCTCCTGTAGCAGCAGTACCACAAGCACCACTATTTCTAACTCTACAAATGTTCATAAAGTTGAAAACTTTATTTGCTTTCAAGAATATTCATTTGAGCCAAGATTTGACAAAACCACTGCTGTTGAAGAGTTGCATGATCTTTACAAGCCTTTGGTCCCCAAATCACCACCAAAACAAACGTCACATGATCACAACTCAAGAATCAAAAGGAGGTAATTTGAGTTTTCCTTTTTAAAAGATTTTTCCAAAGGAAATTATTACTCCCACTGTTCCATTTACGTAGTATCATTTAAAAAATAAAAATAAAATTTGACCTTGAATTTAAATATGAAACTTTTAAGTCTCTTGAAATAAAATATAATACATCAAAAAAATTATTGGTCTAAATACTAAATAAATAATGCACACACAAAAAAAGAATAGTGTTGGATTTTTTTACTTTTTCATACTTGTTATTATTCAATTTAGTAAGATGTTAGTCATGTGTTTGCGATAAATTACCTTGGACGTTGTTGTAAAAAATTTATTTATTAATATGAAAACTTGAGTAGTTTAATTCAAAGTTTTAAAATATTTTTATTAAAAAGTAAATAATTTTTTTTTGTAATAATCATAAACTTCACTATTAAAATTTTTTGGGGCATTAAAGCATAGACTTTACTAATAATTGACAACTAAAAAATATTTAAGGGAGTACTATTAATGATCAAAGTCCTTTTTAATGTAAAGAGTAGACCTTTATCATAAATCTGTTTTTCTCACACTTTTTTTTTTTTTTTTTTTGGATTTTCTTTGTTGTTCTTTTTTTTCCTTCAGAAAGAAGCAGTTGAACAGAGTATGTGAAGTCTCTGCCGAGGGTTTATCTTGTGACAAGTGGTCTTGGAGAAAATATGGCCAAAAACCCATCAAAGGCTCCCAATACCCTAGGTCAGTTCTTTTTAATTCTTCTTTTTAAAAAAAATTCTAGGTTCCTCACATTAATTTATAAATTAAAAAAAGAGAAAAGATTTATGGCCTCTTTGGGCAAGTATTTGCCGAGCCAAAAACACTTTTCTGAAAATTTAAAGTGTTTTGTCAAACGAAAAATACTTCTTTTGAGCTATAATTGAAATTTTTCTGATCAATGATGGAGAGAAGACAAATTAGAACTTTCTTCTCGGAAGCAGAAAATTATTTTTTTCAAGATAAAAATAACTCTCACTAATATTTGTTTATAAAATTACCCTTATTAATTTCAAAAAACAAATCAACTCTAAGCCATAATGACTCTTCTCCTTCATCACCATGACCTTTTCATTGTTTTCTGAACTCTTTGTTTTTGAAAATCATACCAAGTCTCAAATAACTAACAAATATTTTTATCAAATAAATTTAATTAATAAAAAATAATTTAAATTAAATAGGTACATATCATTTTTGTAATTTGACGCTTAATAAAAATATTTTTTTAAAAGATTGGTTCAACACAAACTGTTTATAAAATAGTGAAGAAGTACTCTCAAATATACTGATAAAACACAAATTGTTACTTTCTGAAAATATTTTTCTAAAAAGCTATATTTTGACAAAAACTTTTCTAAACAAGCAATTTTGTGTAGTAACTTGGCCAAACAAATTCTTAATGTTCCTCAAGTCTTGTTTATTTATCTTTTTGTGGATTAACAGGGGATATTACAAATGTAGCACCTTAAAGGGTTGTTTGGCCCGAAAACAAGTGGATCGAAATAGATCCGACCCTAACATGTTCATTGTCACCTACACTTCGGAACACAACCACCCAACCCCTACTCATCGGAGTTCCCTCTCCGGAATCACCCGCCAGAAGCCGGTGAACTCGCAAGCCAGCTCTGCAGGCGATGGTTGACATGATGGAAAAGTCAGCGTTATATGGGACGATGCTTCTCTTCTTTCACTTTCCCAGAAAGGAAGAGAAAATTAATCTTGAAATTCAGGGGTAGAACTAGGTAGGAGAAGGGGATTAACTGATCAATCCTTTCGTGAAAAAATATATTGTGTAATAAAGTAAGCAAAATTTAGGTTATATATGAACTGTTAAATCCTCGTCATAAGGGAGAATTCCAGGGAAGTGACAAAGAGGGTTTAAAAATTTACTTAGTCATATATTCAAGTCTTACGTGTGACATTTTAATAATTTTGAATCCATTATATAAATTTCTTGCTCCACCATCACTTTAAACAGTTTTTTTTTGTTTTATTGTATGTGTGGAGTACTATGGTTCTCTTACCAATCATCATGATCACTACCGACTAGTTAGCCTTGTAGAGCAAAATGGAAGAGCAGTTTTGATTTGGTTCTATGTTCTTTATTAGGTTTCTATATCCGGTAAGACACAATGATACATACAAATATGGATAAAATTCGGTTAGTTGTTAATGCATGTAAATTTCTTCTGATGATTATCAATGATTTAGCATCTTTATTTACCTTGATCATGCCTTTTATTATAGTGTTCCTTTATGTTGGTTTGAATTTAAGTAGGTTCATGCCACTAATTATGGAAGATTTCTATTACTATAATTACATTTGTCACAATTACATGAAATGCCCGTGAAATCTTCAACTAGATATATGTTAGCTTCATTATTAAATTCTAGAATGGTAAGATCACTCCTAATATAATAATTGCACTCTTTACAGCAGTTAATTTCAGAAAATATAATACTAGTAAGATCTTTTCTCTACTGCAGCTTTTTCAAAAGAGCTTCATTTCTAGTAACTACAAAAAGGTAAATACTTACCCACACCGGATGTTTACACCAAATTAATGCAACTTATCATGGTTACCTGATTATATGAAGTGAATATATCATTAAGTGATAGTTGAATATATTCAAACACCTATCATGCATATATTGGTTTAGTGTAAATACTCGGCGTGGGCAAGTTTTTATCGTACCAAAATGAGTAAAACTTTAACAATGGATAATATCATCAAGCACCAGTGGTCTAGTGGTAGAATAGTACCCTGCCACGGTACAGACCCGGGTTCGATTCCCGGCTGGTGCAACGTAGCTTTTTTTCTTAATTTACACGGTCCACCATTTTATGGTCCATTATATGTGGCCATGGATAATTTTTACTTTTACAATTCCGGAATCATGAAACACAACTCCAATTTTTAGATATCATTTTGCAGCATTTTTTTTCCCTTCAAATTTCACATTTTTAATATCCAAACGCAGGCACAATTTCCCACAGAGAAAAATGTTTCATTTCAAATTGTTGTCGAGTAGTCTTTTAATTTACACAGTCCACCATTTTACGGCCCGTTTGGCCATGGATAATTTTTACTTTTTTCCAGAATTATATTCCGTACTCATGTCCAAACACAACTCCAATTTTCAAATACCATTTTTCAGTTTTTTTTTTTCCTTCAAATTTCACATTTTTAATTTCCAAACGCACACTTAATTCCCTGGAGAGAATTTTTAAGCAAAAATGCGAAGTTTCTAACTTTCTATAACAATGCCAATGAAAACATTTTTCTCTTGAGAATTTGTAATCAAAGAAGCACAAACCAAAAAGTATAAAAGGAGTTGAATACATACAATGGGAGTTGTAATTCTGAGCCCTCAAAAATGCATCACTATATGAACATACTAGTGGCATCCGGCCCGGGCTCAAACTAACATTACAAATTATATTTCTAGTTATCTTTTTACTCCCTCCGTTTGATTTATTTCTACTTTGAAAACAAATTTTTTTTATTTTTGTTACATCAATTCGACACCTCTTCAAGATTTCTAAAATATTAAAGCATAGAAAATATTTGAAAGTTACAGGAGAACATTTTTTAGTTTATATTTTATATTTTAATTTCTTTTCAAATAAATGCATACACAATAGCTCTTTCATTTTCGATTTTACTGAAAGTTTTTGAGACTATAATCTCTAATTATCCAAATTAAGCTTTATCATATGTAGAATTAATGTCATGTGTTTTTTTTTTTTTTGAATCAAACTCATATTAGCTATGACACTTTTATTTAAAAAAAAAAAAAAAGAATAATACGATATTCAAGTAACGTAAAAAATATTTAATGCTACAGATATTTTTGAAATATGATGAAATCAATGAAGTTAACTTATAAATAAACGTAGAATTTTAAGTTAGATGATTACAAGTTCTGGTAATGCAAAATACTTTTCAGCGTTCCTTCAAATTAAACAACACAATTATTTTTTGAAAAGTATATGAAAATACTTTTTTTCTTACTTTATAAATTTTCTTTAACCTTCCAAAAGGAAGTTAACCGTTTTTCCTAAATTAGGTAAAACATTGATTATCCCATATTGCATAAATATTTAGATACTAAAAAAATGTGAAATTTTTGCTTTCTTTTGCAACTTTTAAGTATTATTGCCATTTGGACAGTTAAGTATATATTTTCTTATAAATATAAATTTTTTGAACATTTTCAAAATATATACGTGAACATAACACATTATAGTTCGCCTTTCAACGTAATCATTTGTTAGGTAAAATTTATGTTAAAAAAACGTGCACAAAAAATTAGATTAATCAGCTTTCATATTTTGAACCCCTTTTTTAAATTGAGACGGAAGGACTAAGATTTACATTTTAAATATGTTTAACAATATTATAAGTTATTTGTGTTTTATTTTAATTGAGAACTTACCCAAGTGAAATCTTTGTTGATTACATGTGTTTGCCAGCATATGCATATTCCAACATTATTACTACACATAAAATTCAATCAATTTTTAAAGTATGACCTAAAATTATAATTAGAAAACAAAAGTTCTAATTGTACTCTCTTCGTTTCAAAATACTTGTCACGCCTCGTTGTTCGAGAGTACATTTAACTAATATTTGGAACCAAATTAAATTTGATTAGATCAATTTATAAAATGAAAATTTAGATACTTGAAAACTATACGAAAAGTACTATAAGTTACAATTCTTCTCATGCGAAAGTAAGTTAGTGTCTTATTAATAGTAGAGCAAAATTGGTTAGTTTACATAAAATTCATTAGAATATTTAAGTTAATCATGAACCAATTCTCTGTTAAAAGAGAAAAATCAATTCATGTGCACAAAGAAGGAAGTTTGAAAAGTCTTTACCAAAAGTGTCCCATGATGCTTTGTCAACAGTCAACGGAAAAAAATTGTTTACCACAACAACATCAAATAAGACAAACTTCAAAGTATAAAAATATAAAATACCTAAAATGCCATCGTGAGGACTATAAAAACTTGAGGTTCTCTCTTATATATAATAATAATATTCGGTGCCAGTTACATCTCTTAAGACCTATAATTTCTATAACTTAATTAGATCATAATAACAATAACTACGTTTTTTTGGTATCACTGTCATACAATAATAACTACGTTAAATGATCAAATAATCGATAAAACCTTGTTCGTCTTCACAAAGTAGCGTCCTAATTCATATAGAGTTGCAGAACACTTCTACCAGTATGTATAAATAACTACATATGCTTATTTTGTTACTTTAATCTTGCATTTGAAATTTAAAATGGGACAAAGTGCCAGTGTGCCACAATCCAAATAAGTACTTCCTCAAATGAAAAGGATTTTTAATGAAGTGATATTCATACATTATTTACGTTCAGTGTCTCCAGTTTAATTTTAGATTAAAGTTGAAATTTTTTGTCTGCTGAAAAATAGTTAACTTAGTTTTGTACTTATATAATAAGATGTTTGAATTCACTAAATATTTAAAAAATCAGTGAGTTAAGCTACGCCTCAAGTCAGGATGGCCGAGTGGTCTAAGGCGCCAGACTCAAGTTCTGGTCCTCGTAAGAGGGCGTGGGTTCAAATCCCACTTCTGACAGAACATTTTTAATATTTTCTCTAAAAATATAACCATAGGATCTGATATTTATTTACATGTATATATATTGCTGTTTCCATTTCTTGGTTTCCTTATGATTTTAAGTGCCATTTGGTTGTTGTTTTAAGAGAGCTAGTATTTGTGTAAAATCAACATAAAATGGTACATTGTTTGGTTGGTATTTAAATGAAGGGAAAAGGGTCAGATTTGCCTTAGTACTCTCAGAAATGAGTCATATTTGCCCTTCGTTATATTTTTTTGATATATTTGTCTTTCTCATCTAACTTTAGGATCACATTTATCCCTCCTCCACTAAATCCCATGTCCACACCTAAAATTCCTATGTGGCATTTTTTTTCCAATTAAATATGATCACCCATTTTAATGACCCGAATCCAACTTATTCCCGCCCCGACCCAATTCTTTTTTGAACTTTCTCCCCTTTCTTTCTCCTGTCCACGGTCCAAGCCCTCCATCAATGGCAGCTTTGTCTAAATCAAATCAGTTTTCTATATGCATTACCATTGAGAAAAAGAAGACGGAAACTTTCCAATTGTAACAAGCTGGTTGCATAAAAAGTAAATATAATCTATTAATGTTGGTGGAATTAATAATTCAATATCTATAACATATACTGTATTTTGCTTCCTCCATAAAACATAGTAGAACAGAAACAAAAAGAGATGTTTTTTCTTTTCTTTTTTTTTATTCGTCTACTTTTAATTAAGGTTGGTCCCATTAGAATCTGAAAGATTTCTGTCAAAAGATCTTTCCCTTCGTCTTCATTGTTCAGGACTTAGTGCCACAATCCATGGGTCACAAGCAGTCCACTTTTTTCGGGCACAAAATCGAGATGCTTTTACATCGTTTATAATAAATCTGGTGCACTTAGGACGATTCCGAAGAGGCCGGAGTATGATAGTCTTTCGCCGGAGATTAAGTCGTTGGTTAGAAGGACGGGCTTGGAGCACCGAGAAGAGATGGAGAGAAAGAAGAAAAGGGAATTGGGCCGGGGCAGGTTTTAAGTTGGATTTAGGTAATTAAACTGGGTGACCATATTTAATTGGGAAAAAAATGTCATATAAGAAAATTTAGGTAGGACATGGCATTTAACGGAGGAGGGTAAATGTGGCCCTAAAGTTGGATGGGAAGGACAAATATATCAAAAAAGTATAACGAAGGGCAAATATGACTGATTTCTAAGAGTAAAGGAGCAAATCTGACCCTTTTCCCTTAAATGAAGATAGTTTTGGTATAAACTTCAGCATAACATATATAATGAAGAAAATATATGTATTTTTTATCCATGACATACTAAACAACAACACCAACATACCCAGTGTAATTACATAAGTGGGGCCTTTACCTTGGTAGGTAGAGAGGCTATTTCCGGTAAACCCTTGGCTCAAGTAAAGCAGAAATATGGCAATACGTAAAACATAAGCAGCAACAATGTCAGGATAGTATGAAAACTAAAGTAGAAGCGACAACAAGTCGTAATAGCAAACTACAGATAAAAAATACGAGAATATTAAAATAAAAATGACAAAAATAATATTGATCCTATTGGGAAGAAATATAATACTAATCCTACAACTAGCCTTCTATCCTAATCTTCGATCTCCACGCCTCTACCTCCCAGGGCCATGTCCTCGGTAGGCGAATTTGAAGACTTACACCATGATCACCTCTCGCCAATACTTTTCGGCCTACCTCTACCTCTCCTCCAGCCCTCCATCGGCAACATCTCACATCTTTTCACCAGGACATTTGTGTTTCTTTACTGAACATGTTCGAACCATCTCAGTCTCGCCTCCCGCACCTTGTCTGCCATGGAGGCTACTCCCATCTTATCCCGAATAGCTTCATTTTTGACCCTGTCTCTCTGAGTAAGCCCACACATCCATCTTAACATCCTCATTTCTGCAACTTTCATCTTTTGGACGTGAGAGTTCTTGACTGGCCAACACTCCGCTCCGTACAACAGTGCCGGTCTCACCACTACTCTGTAGAACTTCCCTTTTAAGTCTTGGTGACACCTTCTTGTCACACAAGACACCAGATACGAGCCTCCATCTAAATCACCCCGCTCCAATACGATGTGCAACATCCTAGTCAATCTCCACGTTATCTTGGATTATGGCACCAAGGTACTTGAAACTTCCTTTCTTTGGGACGACTTATGAGTCCAACTTCACTGCCATGTCAGACTCACTTGTCACCGTACTGAACTTGCACTCCATGTACTATGTCTTCATCCTACTCAACCTGAACCCTTTAGACTCCAGGGTCTGTCTCCAAACCTCCAAACTGGCGTTTACCCCGCTCCGCGTCTCATCGATCAATACAATGTCATATGTAAATATCATGCACCGTGGCACCTTGATGTGGCGTGATTTTACGCCACAATCGATGCTTTTTGGCTATAAGTTTTACTTGTTTTTTAAGCGAGTCTATGTGATTTTACGTGCTTTCTAGTGTTTTTCGGAAAAGGACGAGATTTGACTTGATCACGATTGAAGTGCAAGACGAGTCGTAAAATGCGGTTTACGGACCGTATTCTACAATACGGGGCCGTAATCCATGGTCGATATTAAAGGATTTCGAAGCAGTAAAAGTCAAGTTGGGAAGATGGTGATTTACGGTTGAGTTACGGACGTATTTGAGTTCTACGGTCCGTATTCCATTTCGTATTTAACCGATCAAGCGGTTAGCGTAGAAAATCGATTTTGGAAGCCGAAAGACGACGAGGAGGTTCACGACCGTAAACCACTTTTACGGTCCGTATCTGGGGAAGATGAGATTCCGCGAAATTTAGAAACGACGCTGAACCACTTTACGGTCAGTAGAAGTGATTCTGAGACCGTATTTCATCATGACGGGGCCCGAAGTGCAAAATCAGAACTTGTGTATTTTTCCAAACATATAAATAGTTCATTGTAGGGTTTTATTGGAGCTCTCAATTTTTTAGTTTTCGACTTAGAACATAAAATACTCTCAAGTTTTTGAAGGTTCTAACATCAATCCAATTATTCTCAATTCCTCTTTTATTCAAAGTAAGCAATTATGAACTCTTCAATTTCTTATTTCTTGTTCTTTGTCATGAATAGCTAATTTCCCTTACTAGGGTTGTGAACCCAATTGATGGGTGTTTTGTGATTGGGTTGTGATTGATATACAAATAATGAATTATTAGGGTTTGTTTATTCTTCATTCTTCATTCATAATTAATGGTTGCAAACATTGATTAAAGCCACAAACCTTGATTTATTTGGGAAAATAATTAGGGTTGGAAAGAATAAACAACAAGAACTCAAAGCATTAAACTTTGTTTAATAAATTCACTTAGGAATAAGAAGAATTTCCTTGCATGATTAATCATTCTTCTTAACCACTTTCTTGTATTTGGGAAAATCATAGAAAGAAATAATCTTTATCTATTGGAAAATAGTATAGATTCATATAGAGATTAAGTGCATTCAAATAATGATCCATTAGAAGTATATCAAGATCAATACCCATGATCATACACTCTATCTAAAGGGACACAACCTTAGCTTCTTTTACCGTAAATTCACAATCAAATCAATAGTTAGAAATCGTTTAAAAACCCAATCTTTCCCAAAAACAGGGGAAAGACATGACCTAAAAAGAAACTACAAATTGTAATTTTTTTAACCCCCTATTCCCTGGGATTCGACCCCTTTTTGGGTTACTATATTTGCCCGCCCGGTTATACCAAATGGGTGAAAGCGTATCAATTTCCGAATTGCGAAACCCAAGTAAAAAAAAAAACGGCTGGGTTAGTCTTAACCCGGTAAAATTTTAAACTTTAAAGGAAAGGGAAGAAGAAAGTGTTTACGAATTTCGGAAAGATTCTTAAATTTCGTTTGGAAAAGGGAATTCAAATGGAAGAAGAAAGGGGAAACTCTACGGATTTTGAAATTTTTTTAAAAATATAAGGTAGGGAGCGAATTTTTGGGGTTTGGGGTCATATTCTTACCAAAAAGGTAATCTGATCCGGGAAAAAAAAACGCCCCCCAAAAGCCTTCTATCATTAGCCACCAAATTGGGGCTTAAACCTTCCCCCCATCGAGGGAGAGTTCCCCGGGCCCCAAAATACAGCCGTGTGTGTTTCCCCCCCGGGCAGAACAGGGTCGGCTTTTGAGGGGTGAGGGGGGCAGGCTGCCCTGGGACCTAGCGAATTTGGGGGATTCCATCCGGGGTCCGAACAAAAATTTATTGGGGGAAAAGGAGAAACCTGAGAGCTCGGGCGCGAACGAAACATCAAAAGGGAGTGAAAAGATCATCAAGTGGTTGACTGGAGGACCTCCCGGGAAAAAAGGGGAGCCGGCCCAAGTGTTCCAAAAAAGGGGGCATCCCGTGGTGCCAAATGCAAAGAAGAGTTGATCCCAAGAGAACCCGGGGGGGTGGAGAGTTTGGGATTATCGGCTAACTCCCCACATGCAAAGGCTTTCCCCGCCTTTTATTGACGAGTGATAAAACCGGGGGGTTCCCTTTTTGTTTCGATGGTTTTTCGGGGGTACAATCGATAAATATTCTTTTAAAAAAGGGAAAACTCCATGTCCCCAGGGACTTTCTTTTGAGGGTCCGTTTGGGTTTTTAAGCACCGCCCCTTTTTGGGGGAGTCAATTTTCCGAAGGTAGAGATACTGGGGTGTTATGGATGATTTTTTTGTGGGGGGATCTTTGAAAATTGTTTGGGTCCGTCAAGTCTAAAAAGGGGAGGGGACCCGTTCAAGGGAGAAAATGCCATTTTAGGGGAAAGGGAAAGGAAACGTCCGTCACAAAATCTCCGAAAAGGGGAATGAGGTCGATCAAGCAAAAATTGAGTGATTTCAAAAATTCCCCCCCCCTATCTCCAAAAGGGGTCCGGTTTTTGGAGCTTTTGGG
>NC_081349.1:44410847-44564759 GCF_029784015.1 Lycium ferocissimum
ATTTTGCAAGAGGAGGTGAAATCGCTTGTATGCATTAGTAGGTCATCAGGATATAGAGGCAAGAGTAGTTATCGTCACATGTACATTAACAATTTTCACTTTCGACGTTTATGCCCTTATTGACCCAGGATCCACCTTATCATATGTAACCCCTTTTGTTGCTAAGAAATTTGGGATAGAACCATAAAAGTTGCATGAATCCTTTGAAGTGCCCATTCCAGTTGGAGAGTCAGTTATAGCTAGGCGTATTTGTAGGGATTGCCCAGTTTTATTCTATCACCGTAGTACCGTAGCTGACATAGCAGAGTTGGAGATGGTAGACTTTGATGCAATCATGTGTATGGATTAGTTGGCTTCATGTTATGCCACAGTAGGTTGTTGAACCAAAATAGTAAGTTTTGAGTTTCCTAATAAGCCATTCATAGAATAGAAGGGCAATTCAATAACCCCAGGGGCATATTTATTTCTCATCTCAAAGCCAGAAAGATGGTTTTCAAGGGATATATTTATCACTTAGTCCGAGTCAGAGATATAGATACCCCAACTCTAGCCCTCCAATTCGTATCAGTCATTAATGAGTTTCGAGAAGTATTTTCAGAAGATCTTTCTGGATTTCCTTCCGACAAGGAGATAGACTTTGGAATTGATCTATATCCCGGCATTGAGCCGATATCCATTCCGCCAAATCGAATGGCTCTAGCAAAGTATTAAAAGCTTAGCTGAAAGACCTTCTTGACAAAGGATTTATTAGGCCAAGTGTCTCAACTTGGGGAACGCCAGTCCCATTTGTCCGAAAGAAAGATGGATCCTTACGCATGTGCATTGACTACCGCCAGTTAAACAAAGTCACCATTAAGAACAAGCATCATCTATCCAGAATAGACAATTTATTTGACCAACTTTAGGGTGGTCAATGTTGTTCCAAGATTGACCTCAAATCAAGATACCATCAGTAAAAGGTTAAGGAAGTTGATATTCCGAAGACCGCTTTCAGAACCACTTATGGTCATTTTGAATTTCTTGTCATGTCATTTAGGCTGACAGATGCACCAATCGCTTTCATAGACCTTATGAACAGGGTTGTCAAGCCTTATCTTGATTTATTCATTATTGTGTTTATTGATGACATTTTATGTATTCCTGTAGTGAGGCTGATCATGTAGAACATCTCGAAATAGTGTTGTGAACACTTCAGGATCGTAAACTTTATGCGAAATTTACAAAGTGTGAATTTTGGCTTAAGTCAGTGGCATTTTTAGTCCATGTAATCTCAGGTGATGGCGTTAAAGTGGATTCTCAAAAAATTGATGCCGTTAAGAATTGGCCCAGGCCCATGTTAGCATATGATATAAGAAGTTTTTGGAGTCGACGGGTTATTATGAACGTTTTGTAGAGGGGTTTTCCTCTATCTCATCTCCATTGACTAAATTGACTCAGAAAAAGGTCAAATTTCAATGGCCAGATGCATGTGAGCAAAGTTTTGAAGAGTTGAAGAAGAGGTTGATTTCTACCCCAGTATTAATGCTACCAGAGGGAACCGAAGGGTTCGTGGTATATTGTGATGCTTCAGGAATTGATATCGGATGTGTCTTAATGCAGCATGGTAAGGTTGTGGCTTATGCATCTCGACAGCTTAAGGTTCCTGAAAAGAATTATTCGACTCGTGACTTGGAATTGTCGATTTGTGGTCTTCGCACGTATATGGCATCGTATGGATTGCACGTTGATATTTTCACCGACCACAAGAGCCTTCAGTATATTTTTAAACAACGGGAGTTGAATCTTAGACGGAGAAAATGGTTCGAATTACTCAAGGATTATGACGTAGATATCATTTACCATCCGAGGAAAGCAAATGTAGTAGCTGATTAGTCAGCGATTCATGGGAAGTTTAGCTCACGTTGAAAGGATAAATCTTGAGAGAAGTCCAGAGCTCTTGGAGTTCGACTCTTGAACTCTGAAGATGGTGGGGTTATTGTTCAAGGCAGGGTTTATTCCTCCTTAGTAACCAAAGTAAAGGAGAGGCAGTTTAATGATCCTTACTTATCATAGCTAAATGAGGGGATTCAAAAGCATAAGACAACGACTTTAGAACAAGAGGGAGGTGATGGTATCTTGAGGTACCGAGGCAGGTTATGTGCTCCAGATGTAGATTGGCTCAGAAAGCGAATTATGTTAGAAGCACACAATTTTGAATATTCCATTCATCCAGGTTCCACGAAGATGTATCATGACCTCAAGGAGATTTATTGGTGGAATGACATGAAGAAAAATGTAGCAAATTTTGTGGCTAAATGTCCAAATTATCAGCAAGTGAAAGCCACCAGAGGCCTAATGGCTTGGTCCAGAATATTGATATTCCTATGTGGAAATGGGCAACAAGAAATATAGACTTAACAACAGGTCTAACTCGCTCATCCCGAAGATATGACTTGATTTGGGTGATTGAGGACCAACTTACTAAATCAAAGACACTTTCTGCCAGTCAAAACCACAGATTCAGCCGAAGATTATGCCAAGTTGTATATTCATAAAATTGTCAGATTGCATGAGACCCAGTGTCTATTATTTCAGACCGTGGTGCTCAGTTCACAGCAAACTTTTGGAAATATTTTTAGAAAGGATTGGGCAACAAGGTATACCTCAACATAGCTTTTCATCCTTAAACGGATGGCCAGGCAGAGCGTACTATTCATACCCTTGAGGATATGTTGAGGGCGTGCATCCTAGATTTTAAAGACAATTGAGATGATCATTTGCCACTCATTGAATCCTATAATAATATTTATCATGCTAGCATGAAGATGGCACCATGTGAAGCTTTGTATGAGCGAAGGTGTAGATCACCCATTGGGTGGTTTGAAATGGGTGAAGCAGAGTTGTTAGGGCCATACTTGGTCTATCAGGCTATCAAAAAGGTCAAGTTGATGCAGGAGCATTTGAAAACGGCTTAAAGTTGCCAGAAGTCCTACTAAGATATGTGTCGAAGGGACTTAGAATTTCATATTGACAATGGGGTATTTTTGAAGGTCTTACCTATGAAGGGCATGATGAGATTCATCAATAAAAGAAAACTTAGTCCCATATATATTGGACTGTACAGAATCCTGCGAAGGATTGGTCAAGTGGCTTATCAGTTAGTGTTGCCTCAAGAATTGGCTACTGTGCACCTAGTATTTTATGTATCCATGCTGAAAAAGTGTGTGGGAGACCCGTCGTTGGTTGTTCCTGCTAACACTATAATTGTTAAGAATGACCTAAGCTACAAAGAAATCCTGATGGCTATTCTTGATCATCAACTTCGAAAGTTGAGGACTAAGAAAGTAGCCTCAGTAAAGGTGTTGCAGAGAAGTCAAAAAGTCGAAGAGGCTACATGAAAAGTTGAAGAGGACATGAAATCCAGCTATCTGCATTTGATTGAGGAGCAAGCAGAGAGCATTCAAGGTAAATGCCTTCCATATCCATGTCATGCCCCTTTCGTGTTCATGCCTCACGTTTCACATTCACGTTCATGCATCCATTACTCATGTCTCATGTCCCAAAGATTCATGTTTCCATGACACTATGTCATGTTATTTCAGTTTTCATGTTCCATGTCACGTTTCATCATGTTAATGTACTCAAGCCATGTCCAGTTGCTAAACCTACATTACATGCAATAGTACCTAGAATTACTACTGGAAAAATATATAAAAGATCATTGGGCCATGCGGGCTCTCCATAATAATTATGACCCATATCTTTAGCTCTTAATATAGGATCATTCAAGTCAGGTTTTTTTGTTATTGGGATAGGTGAATTTCCTTCCTAACCATGCCCCATTATTTGAGGACGAATGATCCCAATGGGGAGATATTATAACACCTCATGCCTTCGGGCTAGGTGTTGACTTGGGAGACAGAGGTATAATGGAACCACCACGAGGAATATAAGATGTGTTTTGAAGTACCATTTCATCCTTGTAAGGACCAAGCCAATCGGATCTAATTACAAGGAATTATAATTGAGCAATAAAAACTTGTAGGGAATCCACGACAAGGATATGCGCCGCATATCAAGACGCAGATCGCCACTCAAAATTTCCTAACTTTTTGTTTCCGGTATGCGTCACCATGTGCGACACATAAGGTGATACGTGACGCATATGGTATTATGCACCGGAACCAAAAGTCCATCTCGAGAATATCAGCTCACTGTTCCTGATATGCGAACGTATAAGGGTAAATGCATCGTAAATCGCGACGCAGATGACCTCATCTCTTTTCCTTTAAAGACATGTTTTCTGAAATTTTATTTCATATTTAAGTCTTCCCAAGCCCTAGCATGACTTTTCTCTCCTCATCTTCTTAAATCAAGGTAAGCCATTCCTAAGTATTCCAAGTGAATTCTAACTTATACACATGAATTCTAAGTAGAAATTCATTGTCTCTAGCCTAGGTTTTTCAAGAAAACCTATTTCAAGGTTCAAAGCTCAAGGTTTTGGGTTTCTCTTTCAAGATACAAACATTGTTACAAGTTTTGGGACTGATTAAGGTATGTAGGGATTTTATCCACATGTGGAAACATCAATGTTCTTCCCCACGCCACGTATAGTCCATGAAACACGTTTCGCTTCAGAATCAAGATTATGTTTTAGTTCACGAAAACCCTAAATAAATTTCTTTTATATATAAGCCACAAAGCGGGAGGAACATATGCATTCAAAATTGTACAATCAAACTTCGGTTTGGCAATTTTGGGTTCGATTTTTGAAGAATCGAACCAAACTAGTTCGGTTCATTTCGATTTTTTAAAGTTCTTCATTATTTTCAATTCTTTTTTTGATATAATATCCCATTGACACTAATTCATATTCTCAAAAGCAATAAAACATGTGATAAATTGAAATTCAAACAAACAAGATACACAGACAAAACTATAATCATGATATAGGATTACTAGGTGTTATATACATACCGTAAGAATAATTAAGAAAACATTATAAAGGACATACATTAATCCTAAAGACACATCCTAGTTACCTTCTTTGTTAAGGATATTTGATTTTCATTTGAAAATTAGATACAAATTGCAAAAGAGGATTTATTACAATTGAGTTTTTTTTGCTTTAAACTTAATATGTATTTTAATTTTTTTTTTTTGGTAATGTATTAAATTTCTTGTTCGGTTTTTTGGTTCACTTTATCATAGCATTTAGGGAAAACATGGAATCAAAATATTAATTTTTTCGGTCGATTTTCATTTATGCCCAACTAAAGAATTTTCAAGTTCTTCATTACCTTTTCTATCCTCAATCTTCTCATACCATGTGTATTTCCATAAAGACACGTATAACACATTACACTTTATATTATTGGATGGTCTTTTTGCTTCAATTTTTCCATTGCTACTAAACACTTCGTAACACTTTATATAGCATTTAGGAAAATATGGAATCAAAATATTAATTTTCCCTCATATTCAAACTAATTTTCTTTATTCCATCGATGAACAATTTCCATTGATATAACAACTAGGAAAAAGTCTAAATCTTTCCATCTTAAAGATTTCTATCATATGTTCAAAAGAAAACGGTTTAAAATGGATGAAAGTATATTTAATTTGTAAACTCAATTTTTTTTAATTAAAACTAAAGTGATAGTACGTAAAATATATTTTGTATATGTTGCTAATATACTCCTTCCTTTGACTTTTACTTGTCCACAGTGGACTTTGCGCATCTCTTGAAAAATAATAAATGAAGTTTATATTTTATCATGATACCCATATTAATTGGTATAGTTTTAATGGATTAGAATGAGTAATTAATGCTAAGGATAGAAAAAATTAAAAAAAAAATCTCTTGATATGCTAAAGTGGATAAGTAAAAGCAAAAATCTATTTTTAGTATGGTAAACGAGTAAAAAACTAAGAGAGTATAACAACAACAAAATACAAACCAATAACCAAATTAACCATGTTGGGCCCGTGCATCGCACGGGCATAGTTTGCTAGTGTATCACTATATATGATGCTTCTTTTATAGTTTCATTAATTGTATTCATGATACGTCATTATGTGTCCTGAACCTATCCGTAGTCCACGAATACCTATACTTTGAATTCCATGGGTTCTTAAATACAAGTCATGAATCATTATACTAAGTTCCATAAAATCCTGCATGGTTCCATGTTTTATACAAGTTATATTATATATCTATATACATGTTAGATTATACATGCAAAATCATGTTTACAAGTCATGTTATGAAAACCACGAGCTTCTAAGCCAACTATAACCATGTTCATGTTCATCTTTACCGAGAAGGCTCAAACATCCTGAAACTACGTATGCCAGCGTAGGGTAAGGTTCGATCTGCCCAGTTAGTCGACACCTTCAGACAATCGATTGGATCCTTTCGTGTCATGTTTATGCCTCATACCCTGGCAAGGTGTGGGGCTGCTCTGCTGGTCGGGGCAGGTACCTGACTCCATGTACCCACAGGGTTATTTCATGTTGTCGAATATACTAAGTTTGTCCCACACACACAAACACACACACACACACACACATATAGACACACACACACACACACACACACACTCTTATAGATGTTTTACTCATGTTATATTATACTCATGTCAGATGATACCCATGTTCATGCTCTATTTCTCATGTTTACTCATTCAATTGCTTTACATAGCAATACAATTTAAATGTACTGACATCCCTTTGTTGCTTGAAGTTGTATTTCACGATGCAGGTATTGACTTACAGGATGACGATCTGCTCGCTAGGTTCACACATATCAGCTATTGGTGAGCCCCATTTCATTCAGAGCGTTATATTTATTTTTTATTCATGTTATGTCATGCAGTGGAGCTATGCCGGGGGCCTTGTCCAATAAAAAGTTTAGTATTCAGACTCATGTCAGATGTTTCATAGACTAGTTTAGTCATGTCATGTCAAATATATAGCTGGGTTAGCCTTGTTGGATACATTATTATATTCAAACTATTTTCCACATTCATGATATAACAATATTTTCAGACTTATGATTATTGAATCCCATGTTTTACTTAAATCATTCATGCTTAACTTATATTTTGCATTATTACATGTCTCATATTAATTCATCAGACCATGCGGTTCGCTTGGTCACATACAGTAAGGCACCGAGTGCCGTGTTATGCCCAGACCATGGTTTGGGGCGTGACAGAACTGGCTGAGTGGAGATGATATTTTGCCCAAGAAGCTATTCATTTATTTTAGAAGCAATTCATCAAAGAGCCTACTCAGGGGATATCTCCATTCTTAATTGCACGCCTAAGATGCTGGATGATATTGACAACAACATACTTCAGGTAAATTCTATCAATTTTTTTTGGGATATCATTAAAAATGATCTTCGGCTTATGATTAGAGAATTCTTTGCTGGTTCCCCTTTCCCTAGATCTTATATTCATACATGCCTCATTCTGATCCCCAAGACTGAATCCCCTCAACAGTTCACTGACCTCAGACCTATCAGTCTGAGTAATTTTTCCAATAAAATCATCTTCAAACTTTTAAACCATAGGCTATCCCCCCTCAAGCATAAAATTATTTCTCCTTACCAAACTGGTTTCATCAAAGGAAGGTCTATTACTGATAATATCATGCTTACTGAAGAGCTTGTCCATAACATAAACTAGTCCCCTCTTTTGGAAAATGTGGTTATTAAAATGGATATGGCTAAAGCTTAGTGTAGACTGGAATTTTTTTAATATCTTATGATGGAAAAAATTAGTTTTTGAAACCTTTGGATTGTAAAATCTGGAGACTCATTTCTAATGTGTGATGCTCTATTAACTTGAATGGTACTAGACGTGATTTCTTTAACTCCTCTAGGGGATTAAAGCAAAGTGACCCCTTATTCCCTTCCCCGTTTGTCATTTGTGCTGAGCTTTTATCTAGACTTCTTGCTAATCTTTCCAGAGAAGGATTCATTCCTTATTCTGCAGAAAAACTAGGTCCTATTATCACTCACCTGTGCTACGCTGATGATACTATATTATCGTCCTCTGGTGACCCTAGATCTATTAACTTGATGATGTCCAAATTGGATATTTATGAGAAGTTCTTTGGCCAATTGATTAATAAAAGAAAATATGGTTTTTGGTTTCTTCCAACCTCTCTATCCCCTATATCCCTAATATTGAAAACATCATTGTTTTTTCTTAACTCCATTTTCTTTTATTTGGGTTGTTCAATCTATAAAGGAGTTAAAAAGATTGTTTATTTCAATAATATGGTTGGTAAAGTTCCTAAAAGATGAATAGCAAGGGAACTTGTTATCTTATGTTGGTCAAGCTACCCTCATTAAATATGTGCTCTACTCCCACCCTTTACACCTCCTTTCTGTTGTTAACCCCTCCAAAAAAAATGTTCTTGCATAAATTGAAAAAATTATTGCTAATTTCTTTTGGTGGAAAGATTGTAACGAAAACAAGCACAATTGGATAGCTTGGGAGGGCTTATGTCTCCCTACTGTGGAAGGGGGAGCTGGCTTTAAATCTCTCAAGGATTTCTGTAACATTTTTTTCTACTAATCTTGGTGAAAATTTAGAACCAAAAAAGCTTACTTAGAGATTTTCTTGAGGCAAAGTACTATAAGAGGAAATATCCTGTTATCAAGAAATGATCTTTTGGATAATCTCATATTTGGGCTTATGTACATCAAGAAGGACATTGAAGATCTTATTCTTTGGAAGATTGGAAATGGTAGCATCCCTTTCCGGTGGATAATTGGTGTGGCAAGAGTGCTCTTGCTAGTATTATCAACTTTTACAATGCTCCCAAAAATGTCAAAGTGAAGAATTTCTTTTATGAGAATGCTTGGATTATCAACTATCTCATAGAGGAAATTCCTAATAACTTGATCAATGATGTCCTCCAGGTTGTGATTCACTATGGATATGGTGACTGCCCTATATGATCTGTGGATACCAAATGTGTCTTTTCTTGCAAAACTGCTTGGTACAAGCTGAGAATGCAAAAAGTTAGATCCTTTACTGCCACTATGATCTGGCAAAAAAGCATCCATTTAATTTTTTTTCTTCATGATGAGGATGATTCTGAACAAGATACCAACTGATAAGTCTATTAAAAGAAAGTTCAAAATTCGTATCCCATCCAGTTGCAACTGTTGTAACAGCCACATGGAGGAATCTACTTTGCATTTATTTTGCAAAAGTCATATTACAAACAAGTTTGGCCCTTTTTCAACTAGAGGTGTGAAATTAATATCAAAGATGGGGATACTAGACAGATCCTTATGTCACAGTGGCTTTCTAAAACTAACAACAAGACGCCTACCATACTCATCTAATGCCTTCCAACCTTCATATGTTGGGAAATATGGAAAAACGGATGCAGAGCCAGATTTGACAACATCCACATGTCTCCTAGAAACATCACTGATAAAGTATGCAGAACCTTAGTAATGTTAATCAACCGCCTATATCCGAACTTTAATCTTCCTGCAGGTGGGATAAATATTTGCAGTACTTTAACAGCTGATGATCAGCAAACCGGTGGTATGGAATAGTCCAAGTGGGAGCTGGATCAAACTTAATACAAATGATTGCAATAAAGACAACCCTAACAGTGCTAGAGAAGGTGGAATTATAAGGAACAATGATGGTAACTTAGTCATAGCCTATAATGACCCGTTCCGTCGTTACTGTAAAGATTCTGAAATACCCGTAAACGTGTCATCTTGGGTCCTTCCTCACTAAAGCATATATGACGTCCATCTAACCTAGTTATAACCATTGTGCGGAAGGGGATCAAGCATCAAAATTCAGGTAAAGGACCCAGTTAGGTCGCCCCAGCGCTCATCCGAGCGCTAATTCAGGTAAAGGACCCAGCTAGGTCGCCCCAGCGCTCATCCGAGCGCTACAACATCAAAGACCCCGCTGAAGCAGTTGTATGATAATAGCACAGGCCGCTGCAGCGGCTACTCGAGCGCCACAATGCTACCGTCGAATCGGTGTGCGCAGTTAAAATCCCTTATTTAAGAAATCATTTCGGGAATTTCCCTAAATTTCAGTACCCTAATTTCTAGCCACACAGTTCGGGGAAGAAGCTGAAAAATCAGATCCTTAACCTTGGGAAATCCTTCTAACACCTTCAAACTCTCCTTCCACTTACTAAATTACTCTTAACCATACCCACTTAAAGAATTATCAAGTGGGTGTTCCAAGTAATCTAGGGTTGGAGAGATGATGGGTCAACAACATTTTCCCATAGCTCCCTTAAACAAATCTTCCATGTTCTTCATCTAGAACAAATTAATGATCTAGATCTCTACATTCCGTCACCTTAAAAAAAAAAAGTTCTTCCATGGATTTGGAAATAGTACTTTCTCAAATAAGCTTGAAAATTGGGAAATCACCTAGCCTTGTCGTGGATGGAGTCTAGAAGTGGGTTGAGATTCAAAACCTTCCTTTGTAAATCTAAGGTCTCTTATGAAGGTTATAATGGGTGTTTCAATTCTTGGATCGCAAGGTAGCCTCCAAGCTCTTTCGTGCGGATCTTGATGTGGTGTTTAAATTGAAGAGTCAACGGATGCTTGTGGCACCCGCTCGGCCATGAGGTAGGTTATGGCTTCCCTTCGGTAGACTCCAGTTAGTTTCCCGTATCGTTGTGTTAGAAGGAACGGAGAATGCATGTGTAGGAAATCAGAGATTTGGGATGGAATTCTAGGTTGGTATTGTTGTGTGACTTGTTTGTTCGGGCTTCTGGCCTGTAGATTCTTTAGATATTGATGTGGGTTTTCTTGATTATCGGTGGATTTATGTGACTTGGGAGTAGCGGACGGAACCTATTTTGTGTCAAATGATGAAAACTTCCTATAATACGTGATCAATTAAGTTATGTTATTTATGGTGAATCTAACCGTTAAACGAGAGAATAAATGTAACCACGGTTGCGATTGGGTTCTAAATTAAATATGACAAATGACTTTGAGTGTGGGGTGAGATCCTTGCCCTGAACTAATAGGCTGAGGAAAGGAAGTGGTATGGCGTGTATCGACTGATTAATCTGATGTGTGTGTTGGGACTAGCCACCCCGTTATGTGTACTCTAAACTATTCTGACTTGATGTCATGAGTAGTTGGTAGATATTGAATTCTGTTTTATCGTCTTGATTGGGATAGAATTGATATACCTGTTGTTGGTATTTGTACTTGGATATATTATTGGCATACTCATTGTTGGTATTGTGATGTGATATGTTATTGGCGTACCCCATTTTGGTACTAGTGATATTGAACTTGATTGATTGACATACGCATTGCACGCATTCTCTCATATTCATGATGCTTGGCCGATGCCCGGTGATGATCCGGTATCGTTGATTTAGCGAAATTGAATTTTGATAAACTCTTTTACTTGAGTGATTGTGAAAAGTCCAATGTCCGAAGATCAATTCCGAAATCGTTGATTGTGTGAAACTGATATTTGATAAACTCTTTTACTTGAGTGATTGTAAGAAGGCCGATGTCCGAGGTTCAATTTTGGAATCGTTGATTATGTGAAACTGATATTTGACAGACTCTGTTACTTGAGTGATTGTGAGATGGCCAATTACGATAATCTATTCCGGCATCGTTGTTGCATAGCCGATTCCTATGATATCCCGAAATCGTTGTTAGTGTATGGACGCCGCAGATCCCCCAGGGTGGTGCCGGTGAGAATCTCCCCGTGGGCAAAGATCTGGGGTCCCGTCTGTCTGTTGGGCAAAGATCCGGGACGGGTAGCACTTAGATTTCACGAGTCACGCTGGGTTGTGCTACCGAGACGTCGATATTTCCGCCCGGAGTACATGTGTACACCTAATTTGCATGGCATGGCATTGCATTCATACACCTTTGCATTGCATTATGGATTGATTCTGAGAGGATTTAGTGCTATACTTGTAATGTTGGATTCGGGCGTGATTTATGTATACTTGGCACCTTTTGGGAATTAGATGCTTTACTTAGGTAATGATGGGTGTTTGGGTCTGGATTCATTGTTTGTACTTGATGAAGTAGCTATAGATCGTCCGGAATCTTAGCTATATGTTCAGTCTTAGTGTGTTGTAGGATAATGGGTGTCCTAGTGATGATTTGACCACTAGGCTAAAACGAATGATTTAATGATATGGAAGTTGCGAGATTGTTATGAGTCTGACTGGTGATTATTGGAGTGAAGTTTATGATTAAAGGGTATTGTTGTGTGGTAGGTAGACGTATGAATTGGTAGAGTTGTTATCATGTTTGTCTGTGAATTCTTTACTAATATGTGTTATTAACCATTGTCGGCCTATGATATTTACTCAGTACGCATGGTTTGTATTGATATTACACTTGCTACACTCTTTTTGGGGTGTAGATTGTGTCAGGTGATTGATCGAAGTATATGTGGAAATACGCGGTGCTTATCTGGAAGGCCTCCTCCCACTACATTTTAGGATGGAGGTTGAGTCTTAGAACGTAGTGAAACTCTAGAATTACTTAGTCGCTCTTGTACTAGTCTAGACCACGTCTTGGGAAATTGTATCGAGTCTGTAATCATGTATTGTTGTAATCACATAAACATTTGAGTTAATGAATATATTATGGAGTTCCACTATATTGCTAATTATCTTATGCTTAAAATGATTTGTTGCTTAATTGATATGTCAATGAATGGGAGGGTTTGTGTCACGACCCAAACTGATGAGTCGTGACGAGTGTCTGACCTCTAGCGACCAAGCACCCACTATATACATAAACATGCTAAAGAATCTTCTTGGACATCTAGGGCCTATACATGACTTAAGGCCGATCTCATAAATAGGCGACATCATGAACAACGAACAATATGTATATACATAAACATGCTAAAAATGAACGATTGAGGTCATAGCCGAACAACTAATCATGGTATCTACATATGAACTAGTATACGTTCACAAAAGAATAGAAGCCGACAAGGCTACATCGTATATGTGCGACTAATATATACAATTGTCTCTGGGACCTCTACCGGATTAAAGCCATCATCATAGTGACGAGACAAGGCCCCTACGCCATACCCATCTATATACATCTCAAAACATAAATATATAATGCTAGCATACCCGAAAATACCGCAACTCAAAGGCGGACTTCTAATGCTTCTAAGAGCTCGCTTACCGACCACCTGTATCATAGCATGCCAAAGGATAGATAGTCCTACTACCTTGAAGTATACTCGGACCACTCGTTGCAAGTCTACCTATACTATTTTCGCGGGCACGAGTTTACGCATCCTCCCAAGCAACGGGGAGTCAATCTAACGGATAATGTGCGCAGTATGTGATGCATAATATATATATATATATATACAAGAATCATGAATAAGATGCCGAACTCATCAACTTACGAAATAAGACTATCTCGTATTTAAATGTACTTGATATAAATAACGGGGTAGAAATCAGTATCCTTGATGTATCACTTCAACTCGCATAAATACGTTGAGAAACCGACAATGCCTTGACAAGCGGGGGGCGCATACTAATAATGATGGACGTGCTCTATGATTATCAGATGAATAAATAAAGGTCATACATATATATGTGCGTGTATAATCGCGGCCGTCGAACGTTCTCTTCTCATATCATATCGGCCTGCTCGCGGCCATCATCATATACATTCTTCGCGTACGTGCGGCGTCGATTCTCATATCATCATCATGGTGGTAATGCGTGTGTATAACGCCTATCTCTCTTCTCATACCCACATATATCTAATATACGTGTATATAACGCCTTTGTGTCACGGGTCAATGTACATAAATATATAATGTATGATGGATCCTCGTTAATGCATGAGTAAATTTCACTTTATACATAGAACTGCTACATAAGGGGCTTGGACCTCATACGAGAGTTTAAACTCTCTCCCTGTAAGGAACACTCATAAACGAGGGTTAAGACATGGTCGACGGACCGTCGTTGCTCTTGTTTTGGAGAGTCTCCATCAATCTTGCTCTTGTTTTGGAGAACAAGTTCTATGTCCTCCTCCATCTATTCATCCTTTTTGACAATAAAAAGGTTATGAGATCAATGCCTTAACCCTAAATGCCACCATGGTGGTCCTTGATTGAAAAAGAAAAAAAAAAACTCAACTCATGCTTACTTTTGAAAACATGGGCTCCAGCATTCAACCCTTGCTTACTGTTGATGCCCGGGCTTCAATTTACAACTCATGTTTACTTTAAACTCATGAGCTCTACTTTCAACCCTGTTCACTTTTAACATACGGCTCCAATATTATTAACCCGTGCATACTTTTGATGCAAAAGACTTCACTATTTAACTCATATCAACTTCTAATCATGATAAACAGCAGTGATATATGAAGATTATGTGAAGAAGGAAAATCAAGTTTATTTTGCCAGGAAATTCAGGCCAACGGGAGATTTGTTAGGGTTTGTCCTGAATTTGCCAACTTATTTGGATTCTACCAAAATTGTGTTTTACTTCGAAATGGTTTTCTTGGTACAAAAGGGATTGTGATAGAAAAGTGCTCTTCCATATTTATCCCTTTTCTTGGAGGAGAAGTTTTGCGCTTTTATAAATTAAGAATATTCCCTTCAAACAAAATTACAATAGCATCCACAATGTAATCGTTTAGGGAGTTTTGTTTAGGAGAAGATTTTTCTCTTCAAATGTTTTATGCTTTTATATTAGTTTTTCATAGGTAAATCAATTGATCAAATTGTCTTAGTTTAGTATGTTTTTCTTTGTCGTCTGATTTATCATCGTTCAAGTCTCACAATTGTTAGCTTTCGCATCACACCATGTTATTTTGATCCCAACATATACGCCAGGCTCATCTAGCAGAGTTTGAAAATTAGGACTACTTTCTCTAAGTTTTCCTGTATAAAACTCCATGCATTCCAATTTATGTTGCACCCTTCGATTCTCAAGAATCAATATGATTAATCTTTGAAGATAGGTTGAATTAGATCAACTTAATTAGGTTTTAAAATTAAAAAAATTAGATATTCAATAACTATTCGAAAAGTATTATAAGTTGTAATTTTTTTCATGTCAATATGGTAAAATGTACATTATAAGATGTCGGTCAAAATTTACCTTATGTGAATTTGAAAAACGAAAATTGTCACATAAATAAAAGCAGAGGAAGTAGTTAACTGAAGAATCAGCAAATAGTGGTCATTCCTGTGAAATAAAGTGTAGATCTTCCCATGGTCCATCTATTGACACAGACTGTCGGACGAAATTTCCTAGATAACTTTTCACTTCAATTAGGGAAGAAAGGACAATATCAAATACTCCCAATAAAACAAAGAGAAATAGTAGTACAACATAATATTAGTACAACTAATTGTACTTTGTAAGGGTTCGTACAAAATTAACATGTGGTTTTTGAACCTACAATCCCCTTTCCTCCTCTTTTCCTTCACTTTTCGACTTCTTCCAAACAGACACTTTGCAACTCTAACTAATTATCACAGAGAAATTTCCTTGGCTTTCAAGAAAAAAAAAATTATTGATACTAATTATGTGAGGCTTCTTTTTATCTTATAAGTTGGTAGATTTAAACTTTACACTTTATTAGGTTAACAAATTTTTGGTCTAGTAACTTGTATGATATATAGTAAACAGAAACATCACATATTTAATATTTAATGTCAGTTGTGTGAAGCACAAAATAAAAAAATTTAGCTGTTAAACAGCTACTGAGGCAGCTTATATGGTTTATTCCATTAGGTGATCTCACTTTCGAAGCCACATGCAGCCCAACTATTTTAAGGATATGCTAAGCATGCTTAAAATTGAATATGCTCTTGTAGTTGTTATATATATTCTTTTTTACTCAGCATATATATAGAATTCTAACAGAATCAAGGCAATGTAGAATCTGGCTCTATAGTCCTTATTGAATATGCACTACTACCCTTATAATTAAAGGGTTTAAGTTATATTTGTCATCAATATATCATTATAAAGAATGTTTTACATTATCAGATCATATTGTTAAGCCTCCTAAAAAATGTGAAATTTATAATCTTGAAATAAGATAGGAAACCTGCTACATGTAGTAAAGAACTAAAGATGACCTGATAGAATAAAAATATATTATACTGTATATATATAACTTAAACAGTTAAAACTCTTAATATATACAAATACAATTATAATTTTTTGGGTGAAAATCTGATTGTAAATCATTTTTCAAGATTCGAGCTCTTTTACCAAAATATAATTCATTGTTCTACGTACTGTAGAAGTTAATTAGATCTCATATGCCATGTTAATCACTGAGCATTCTTTCCATCTAGTCTAGTTTTTTCTTTGGATTTATTAATGGATCCTAATTCTCTTAAAAAAAAAAATTTTTTTCTCTTGATCTTTAATTCTTTACCCAAATTTAATTAGGACAGACACAATCTTCTCCTTTTCCGAATGCATGCGATTTGGTTTCTAAATTTTTATTACTATAACCATGGTAGAAACTTGCCCCCACATGTGTTTAACCCCGATCAATAGACGAATGACATGTGTCACTTTATTTAACTATAATTATTAATATTTAACCATAGTTAACAACCATATATTTTGCACATATCTTAAATTAAAATTTAAATAACATAACAATCTTCCAAATCACAACTTTAACAACAACGTAATTGCTACCATCTGTAACTATCTTTGCGTATGTAGATTAACTTTTTTGAATATTCATACTGCTCAATTTTAGATTTTTTTTATATCCTGTTCAAGTGCTATGAAATTGGAAGTCAACTAACTTTTTCAGCCAATTTGTTTTTTTGTTTTTTGCTTTTTGTTTTTTTTTTTTTTTTTTTTTTTTTTTTTTTTTTGAAATCTCATCATGTAAGGGGAGATTCTTCCGACTCTCAGACAATACTAGGTATAACTTTGGCAAAAAATATAACCATTTTAACGTTATAACAGAAATACTTACCTTTATTATATACCCTCCATATCACACATCTAAAGATTAACAAATACAATCATCTTTTATGAAAGATTACCATGAAGAATAAGTTAGGAAATTAAAGAAAGAAGAGGTTGGTGGCAGCCCTAAGTCTTTATACGTATGATAGCTAGTATGATTTTACTTCCTTTTAGGTTAATTGGTATTTAATTTACTACCTTTTTAATTTTCTTTATTTAAAATAAGACTCCTAGTAAACTTTAGTTTGTCCTCTACGGCTAACTTAACTACATTGGGTGTAAACATCCGGTGCGGATAAATTTTTACCCTATAACCATCATCATGCAGAGCAGCTGGTAATTAATTAGTTTGGGATTATAAGTTTTGGTAACTGTGTGTTAATTATTTTTCTACTATAAAGGAGTTTTTTTTCTTTTTTTCTTTTTTCAGAAAGCATTGATAGACATGTATTCAGGAAATTGATTTCCAGATTATAACATTCTTAGATTTAAGTTATATATAATAGTCTAAAAATCATTTACACTATCATTCCGCTTTTAATTGACTGTAGCAAGGTAAGTCCTTGTCATTTTAGGTCACCAATCGATTTTATTTTTGTGATTTACGTGTAGTTGAATTCCTATGTTCCGACGTACATTATGCTAACATATTCCACCACCAACCCAAACCCAAACCGAGGCTATTTTAAGTGACTGATTGTAAAAAGATTACATAGAATTTAAACTCTTATTTAATCAGCTAATTGTCAGACATTTATGGCAGTTCATGATAATCATGTTTGACGGATCTTATCTCTTATATTCAACCCTCGAGTCGATGCGCAAACGTTTGCATGTACATTAATTTTCAATGAAACTATTTGAACCAAATGAGAGTTGATTTAATTATTTAATAATAACGAATAATAACAATTGAAAGTGACCAAATGCATCAGCACCTGTTGCCAACTTACAAGTTACAACATGCCTTATGAATTAAAACATCAATATATTCTGTTTTACGAAATTATTAAGATTTGCAACTTTACCTTATAGTTATAGGGCTGTTGGATATATATTGTAACTTACGCTTAGATCGGCCTCTTTTTTTTTTTTTTTAAGAAAAAATAATATCCTAAAATTACATTACATATGCACTATACTAAAAGGGAAAAAAAACCATAACACTAAATAGTTGCATTTGATTTGTGTCACTGTAACAAACTATTAGCTATTATAATTTGCAACTTTTAAAATTAGTTACTACATTTTATTTATTTCAGAGGTACAATACATGCAAGTATTTTTTTTTTTTGAAAAAAAAAAAAAATTGGTTTCAACCATTTAAGTCACTGCTCCGGAGTCTGGGGTACCTCTGATCGAGTGTAATTAGTTTTTAAGCTTTGTAAAAGCTCAAAACCTTTTCTGTGGAATTAATTTGGTCGAAATGCAATATTTGCAAAATTATTTCTGTTAACCAAACAACAGCCATGGTGAGATATTACAAGAAAATTCAATGATATATACTTCAACTCCCTGATTATGCTGCAAACCAACCCACCAAGTGTTTGGACGTGTAGTTTTTTTTTTTTTTTTTTGTTTACCATTCAATTGCACCATTGGAAGAGACATTTGTAATTAAGTGGTGTCATTTGTCATTATTTCACCAAAAAAAGGTAGAGTGTGTGTATATATATATATATAATATTTTTTGATAAACAATATTTATATTATATGTATACAAGGTCGAAGCTAGAATTTTGAGTTTGTATTATAGCTTAGTGGGTTCTTGATAAATAATTTATGTGAATTTTTAAACATAAATATAATATTTGAGCTAAAGCTGTTGAACTCGTGGACGAAGTCCTAAATCTGCTAGATATGTACATAATAAAAAAACTTAACCACAAAAACTAATTTATGAAGGAAAGATTGCTCAAGATGAAGAGATCAAGGATCCCTTATCCCACCAATCTGGGACTCCAATAATACATTGTAATAATACGTCTTAAAATATCGCAACTCCTAAACCAAATCATTGTGTAAATTGTAATAACATTTACAAATATAGGTATAATCTCTTTTTTCTTTTCTTTCTTTCATGATAACAACTTAAAGAGGTTGGACTCTAATTAATCACTACGTGGAGAGTGGATTGCAATTTTACGAGACGTGAAAGTTAGTGAACCACATGTTACGTTAAAGCTACTTTATTTTTTCCCAAATTAGATCCCAACCTTACATGAACTACCTTTTAAAAAAATAGTTAGAAAAAAAAAAAAATACCGTTTTGGACGTTCCTCTTTCCGTACTTCTCTCTCTAATCACAAATCTCTTTCCATATCAAAACTAACTCAAAAAGCCTTTTAAAAAGCAGATAACAAACTGATATATTAACGTTCATAATCTCTTTCTTTTCTTTATTTAGTCTTTTTCATTCCTAAAACGAAAAAAAATAATCAAAACATCCCTGAAGTGGTTACAACATCTTTAGGGTTGTTCTGATCACCCAAAAAAAAAAAAAACCACCCCTTTATTCCTATGTTACACTTTTCTTTAATCATATTATAAAGGGGTTGGTTTTGTTATTGATGGTTAGATCTTTTTTAATTTTCTTGAATATATTCATATCTGGTTGATTATTTGTTTGAAATTTATTCATCATGAGTGATGATAAGAAATACATTACGGCTGAGGAGTTGAAGACACATAACAAACAAGATGATTTGTGGATTTCAATACAAGGGAAATGTTACAATGTTACAGATTGGGTGAAAGAACATCCAGGTGGCGATATTCCGATTCGTAGTTTGGCTGGACAAGAAGCAACTGATGCATTCATTGCTTTTCATCCAGGTATATTGGGTTCTGCGAGTTTAATTGAACCTATTGCATACGATTTGAATTATGTATACGTATGCAAAAAGTTAAAATGCCCTGTTTGAATCGACTGACTTTAGATTTTGAATTTCCATTAGAATTATGTATACGTATGCAAAACGTTAAAATACTCATTTTGAATCCACTGACTCTAGATTCTGAATTTTGATTAGAATTATGTATACTTATGCAAAAAGTTAAAATACTCATTTTGAATCCATTGACTATATTTTGAATTTCAATTAGAATTATGTATACTTATGCAATAAATTAAAATACTCATTTTGAATCCAGTGCTTCTATATTCTGAATTTCGATTAGAATTATGTAAACATAAGCAAAAAGTTAAAATACTCAAATTCTGAATTTCTCGATCTTTGCAGGTACTGCTTATAAATATCTTGACAAATTCTTTACTGGATATTATCTTAAAGATTACGAGGTTACAGAGGTTTCTAAGGATTACAGGAAACTCTGTACCGACTTTGCTAAAGCCGGGATGTTTGATAAGAAGGGGCATGGGGTGATTTATTCCTTATGCTTTGTGACATTGTTGATGTCGATGAGTTTCTGTGGTGTTTTGTTCTCTAACAATTTCTTGGTTCACATGCTTTCTGGTGCACTCTTGGGACTCTCCTGGATGCAAATCTCTTACTTGGGTCATGATTCCGGGCATTACTTGATCATGACGACTCGTGGATTCAACAAATTGGCACAGATTCTTACGGGCAATTGCCTTACTGGAATCAGCATTGCTTGGTGGAAATGGACACATAACGCACACCATGTCGCGTGCAATAGCCTCGATCATGACCCTGATCTACAACACTTGCCCGTTTTCGCTGTCTCTACGAGGTTTTTCAAATCATTGAACTCTAGGTTTTATGAAAGAGAGCTCACATTTGATTCCCTGGCTAAGTTTTTCGTGAGTTACCAACATTTTACATACTACCCTATAATGTGTGTGGCGAGGGTGAATCTATTCGTCCAGACATTCTTGCTATTGTTCTCGAAGAGAAAGGTACCCGACAGAGCTTTGAACATATTGGGAATTCTTGTTTTCTGGACTTGGTTTCCTCTTCTTGTTAGCACATTGCCTAATTGGACAGAAAGGGTGTTATTTGTGCTGATAAGTTTCTGTGTCACATCACTCCAACACATTCAATTCACACTTAACCATTTCGCAGCTGATGTATATGTTGGACAACCGGAGGGGAACGATTGGTTTGAGAAACAAACAAGTGGTACTATCGATATCTCGTGTTCTACTTGGATGGATTGGTTCTATGGAGGATTGCAATTCCAACTCGAACATCATTTATTCCCAAGGTTGCCTAGATGCCATTTGAGGAAAGTGTCCCCAATTGTTCAAGATTTGTGCAAAAAACATAACTTGCCATATAGGAGTTTGTCCTTTTATGAGGCTAATGTATGGACAATAAGGACTCTAAAGACAGCAGCAATGCAAGCTAGGGGTCTACTTTGGGAAGCTGTTAACACTCATGGTTAATTTTGGACTTGGAGAATTTTTTATAAATAAGTACCAAGTAGTATGGATTTAAGTAATGTCTCTATTTAATTTATGTTGTTGGGCTGGAGCAGTGAGGAGATGATTGTTCTTGCTTTTCAATTTTCAACTTTTGCTGTGTTGATATGGGATTTTGTTTTAAGCAACTCCTTCTATCTGCTTCAGCATATATTTATCCAAAATATGAATTTGGTTCATTTGTTCTTTTTTTTTTTGGTTTCCAACCCCCATTGGGGCCCCAGATTAATTCGGATTTGCGTCATGTAAACCCCATTAAGAAGCCATTTTAACACTGTCCATAACTGAACATTAACTTTCAAATGGATGGAGAGATCACTATCTGATATCCGACAACTTTGTTGGTTCATTTGTTTTAATGGATGGAGATAGATCTAAGTTTTGTACAGTATCTGACAACTTTGTTGGTTCATTTGTTTTAATAGTTGGACATATGGTTTATCTTGGTATAGTACTATAGATAGTCTCCACTTCTCTAAGTTTTGTTTTATCATTACTTGTTCATCTATCAGAATTGCAAAGTTGCTCAGATTATCTTTCCTTTGAGATAATACAAGGATGGTCCTTAGTTATTGCATCAGTTATTCATTAATAATTTCTTTGAGATGCATGGATAATTACTCAGTAACTCATAATATTTTTTTGGTTATAGTACTAGCAGGATAGCAACAATTAGCAAATGTTTACATTGTTCATGATTCTTTTCCTTTCTAAAAGCTAGATAAGGGAGAGTATAATAGAGATTAAGTGAGTCGCGGAGTCCGAAATTTTGGTAAGGATTTTGAAATGTTGATGAGTAAATAGTTTTTTTTCTGATGAATGAGTGCAATGAATTTTTTTAGTTTGGGGAATTATCATCCTTTTTTGCCCTTTTTTTAAAATTTATTGCAAAGTGATTATCTTTCCTTGAGATAATACAAGGATGGTCCTTAGTTATTGCATCAGTTATTCATTAATAATTTCTTTGAGATGCATGGATAATTACTCAGTAATAAATTTTTTTTGGTTATAGTAAAACTCTGTTTACATTGTTCATGATTCTTTTCCTTTCTAAAAGCTATAGCGATTAATAGAGATTAAGTGAGTTGCAAATGAAAATTTGGATGCTAAGCAAATAGTTTTTTTTCATGAATGCGAAAACATAACGAACCAATTAATTTTCTTGAAAGATCACCAAATTCTAAATTGGAAAAAAAAAAAGAGAGAGAGAGAGAACAAAGTTGGATGATTAAAATGAGCAATTAAAAAAGAAAAGAGAATAAAATAAGTGGTTGCTAACTGGCTATTAAATTTAGTTCGTCTTCTTTTTAACAATACTTCTTCTTCTCTCTAGAACATGTGGAAGGACTTCTCTTCTTTTTTAGGAAATAGGAAGGAAAGAAGAAAGACTAAAGGAGCTCCAACAAATAATTCCAACGTAACTCCAAACCAACATAGGAAAAAACCAAATGCAAATCATAACTCAAATACAAATAAGTTTAGTTGAAACATGGAAGAAAATAAAGGAAGAAAATAAATGCAAAAAAGATAGAAAAAAAAATACAAATCAACCAAGTAAACAGGGGGCGTTATTTGTATGTTTTCTTTTAAAGAAAGAAGATGACCAGGGTTTGAAGCAAGATTTAAATCGTGACTTTTAAAGTTGAACACCCTTCACCACTAAGCTATCTATCTCAATTATTTTAAAAGTGTTCAAAATTTATCTATAACTAGTTAATTATAATATCTAATCTATATACTAGTATCATTTTCCAGTCAAGGGCGCATGTGACCATCCTTGGCCATGAGTAGGGCTGTTAAAAATTGAACCGTAACCGATTACTCAACCGCAAAATTGGCTTATCGGTATTGGGTAATCGGATTAACGGTTGGTGAACAGATTAAAATTTTCTAGTCAAAGGTTTATTGGTGCGGGGGCGAATTACTCAATTTTTCTTATTGGGTAAACTTTGAACCCGTTAAGAATGATCGTACTTACATTTTTACCCCTAAGTATAAAAAGCCGATGTAGCAGAAACTTGATAGTTAACCCGTTTAGCTCCATACTCAATATAGTAGTATGGAGCTTTGACTTGATGTAGCAGAAATAGTAATTAATAGGATATGCATTTGTTTTGGGAAAAGGTGCAAATATACTTCTCAACTTTGCGATTTAGAGCAGATATACCCCTCATTAAAAAAAGTGGTGTATATATACCCCTGCCGTTACAAAATGGTGCAAATATACCCTTTTGGTTGATGGAATTTTTTGTAAAAATCATTTAGCTTTTTTTAATTTAAAAAAATGGCACGTGGCTTTAAAAAATGTCTACCCATTTTTTTTAGTAGACATAATTTTCTAAAGTCATATGGTAATTTTTTTTTCTGATGAATCGGGTTTGGTTCGTTTAAAAAATGGGTAAACTTATTTTTTTAAAGTCACAAAAATATATTTTTTTTAAACGAACCAGACCTGACCCACAAGAAAAAAACTAGCATGTAGCTTTAGAAAAATATGTCTACTAAAAAAAATGGGTAGACTTTTTTTAAAGCAACGTGACATCATTTTTAATTAAAATATATATATATATATATATATATATATATATATATATATATATATATATATATATATATATATATATATATATATATAAATGATTTTTTTTTTAAATTCCGTTGGCGAAAAAGGTATATTTGCACCATTTTATAATGCAGGGGCATATTTGCACCATTTTGTAACGAGGGGGTATATATACACCACTTTTTAAATGAGGGGTATGTTTGCTCTAAATCACAAAAGTTGAGGGATATATTTGCACCTTTGCCCTTTTGTTTTTATGGTATTCTTGGTGAGAGTTGAAGGGGAACTAGAAGGACTAAAATTTTTAGGTACAATTAAATTAACATGGGTAAATAGAAGAGAACAGAAAACAAACAACATTCTATTGTACCAAGAATTTATATCATTTTTTTTTTTATGCATTGCAAAGTATCTTTTACTTCCTGTAGTTTCTTACCAAATTTTACGGTGCTTTTGCCTTCGCTTTTCTCTCTTGCCTTTGGTTTAGTATGGAGGACTAATTACGTCTATGAGTTTGCATTGTCCTAAGTTTATTTCAGAATCAGGATTTGTACTTTGTTGTAATAGGATTAATTACCTTTGTTTTTATAGTTTCCTTCCCTTTAATTTGAATATAACAAGTTCAAGTGGGTGAAGTAGTTATGAAAAGAAATTAGCCAATGCATCATCCGGTAACCGTCCGATAATTGCTAACATGATACTTAACCAATCGATATCTTATTGTTGGCTAGTGGATTAGTGCATTTAAAAGTCGAGAACCGATTAGCCGAACCGTTAAGCCTAATTATCTGCCCGATCCCCCGATAAGCAGCCCTAGCCATGAGTGGCTCCGTCACCGAGTTAAGTATAGATAAATTTTTGAAGTAGAGGGGTCAGTCTGACCTTTTTCCTTTTAATTAAATCCAAGAGGTTTTTGTTTTAACAAAAAGATTAGAAAATAATTTTTAAAATAGGCTATTTCATTTCTGTTAGCTGAAAATGGCATATCTGAGCCATTTGTGTAATGCAGGGCTATAAATAAAATATTTTTATAACGGAGGATAAATTTGCTCTAAATTGCATAGTATAGGGGTGAATTTAGACTTTTCCCTAGACCCAATATTTTTATTTTGCTACACACATTTATATGTGTGTGCGTGTGTGTAGCAAAATAAAAATATTGGGTATATCATGGAGAAAATTGATTTGCAATATTCCAAGATCTCCAAAATGCAATTGTGAATTTGGTGGCTCATGGCAGATTATATACTAAAGATAGACTTGCCTACCGGGGCATAATAGGTGACCAAGAATGTCCTTTGTGTGGTGTTGGTCAGGAAAGTATAACTTTTGATGGCCATAGGCATTTAGGTAATTCAATTTTTGTCTTAGAGTTTTTTCATTTTTAGAATAATATGATATGATTAATTAATTATGTCTCAACTAGCTTATTGTTACCAACAAAATCTGAAGAGTTTGCGAAAGGAATATGAAATAAATAAATAAATAATAAGACAAAAAATGAAAGATGCTACGTGGAGGCAATTGTGGTGTTTTGAGCTCCCAACGTGCCTCTTAAAAAGTGAACGAATCTCTCCGCCACATATTTCGGGGTGGGTGTTAAATAGAGAATATTACTATACTTATTCGTTATGTATAACACCTTTATAATATGAAATTTAATGTAAAAAGGAGTTAAAAATTTCAATAAAGAACTTATAAAGAATTTTCAGAAATAAAATCTATCTCATAATTTTATATTAGTTCTACAAAGTAATTAGCTTGCATCTACAGGTTATATCTGTGCACCGTCTTTTAAAAATTTTATTGGAAGACATTACTATTTCCTCAAACTGGTCATCATTTCATAATAATTAAGTAAACTGTGATAAACGTTTGTATCTTTGACATGAGAAAAACAATAATCGCCTACTCCATTTCCGAGTAGTTTTTAAGAAATCTGAATATTGATTAACCAAAAAAAAAAAAAAAATTAGTTGAATTAAATTTAAGTATCAGTTAAGTCTACAGTTCATGAACAAAATGTATAAAGTATGTTGTAAAGCATGATGAATTGAGACGAGAAAAAGAAGGATTTAACTAGTATACTGTATTTTTTTATTATCAGTATAGCATTATTGTCAATAAAGGTTAATTATAATCTTGTATGAATTTTTTTGAATATTGAATATGACCTCCAAATAGTAGGGTCGAAGATCGACTAGTAAGACTGTGATTCCTGTTAATCAAATTATAACTTATCTTTCTGAAAGCGAAAGAACAGTATGTTTATTTATTGAGCCCACAGAAACTCGCGTTTTTCGCTTAAAATTTAATCACTCATGGATTCGCTAAAGGTTTGGATTAGTTCTTCCCTGGATAGAGCGAAATTCGATAATACCGCCATACGACGTTCTGGACATTGCGGTGATGAAGCTTCAAACGAATGGTAGCAATCACACGACACTTATTGATTTCTAGTTTTGAAAACAATGCAGTATGAGGGGAAAGAAAAAAAGTTTCTCAGTTTTTCGTTTTAAGAACGGAAAATGAGGCGAAGCCTTTGAAAATTTATAGCCTGCTATTTTGATCTGAACAGGTGTGAAAGTGCCTGTTCGGTGAAGGAGATGACCGTTGGTCATCGTTATGTCTATTGGGAAATAATTCTGTTGGAAAAAATTAATTCCGTTAGAAAAATTAATTTCGCGAATTTAATTAATTAAGTTAAATTTCGCGTGAATTAATTAATGTCAGGATTGGAAATATTAAATAACGAAAATGGAAATAAAATAAATTTAGTCCAAAAAGATTATCAATCAATCAGATTATTTGACCAAATTCAAATTCATACTTCACCTTTAAAGTCTCTCACTTAATGCATTTGTGGAATTTAAACTCAACAAAGACAACGGTGGATAAACTTCATCGAGAGAAAAACAATTTAGTTAACCAGCTAAAGCTCCTAGATGATCAATCAGTGAAAAAAATAGCCGAGTAAAGGTGCAGAGACCACCAGAAAGTTTGCCCAGAAGCACCAATTTTTAAAAAGGGTGCATAATAGCTCATTGATCGAATGTTTTTGCTGAAGTCGTGACATGTAAACAAACATAGTAGGAGAACATTTCGATCTACCAATACCAATTATACTTCTCTACACAAATTTACTTATAATTGATTTAAATGATTTGATAATAGAAAATATTCTCTCGAAACATTATATAAGAGTTACTCCATCCGCTCATGTTTTACTTATCACGCCTTTTAAGAATCAATAAACAAAATGATAATTTTATTATATCATCCTTAAATTATAGCATATGTTGGAAAATGAATTGAAAATAATTATAGTACTTAACAATAAGGATAAAATAGGTATAAATTGATATATATATATATATATATATCTTGATTTTCCAAGAGGAACAAGTAAAAGGGATACTCTCTCCGTTCCAATTTATGTGGGCCGCATTTGAGGCGAAATTTAAGAAAGAAAAGGACTTTTAAACTCGCTCGGTGTTAAGTAGATCTACATATATTTTGTGTGGTATAAATCATTCTTTAAAGATAAATTATTTTCAAATATAGAAAGATGTAAATTCATTCTTTTTCGCGGATTAATAAGAAAAGTATGTTCGCGTAAATTGAAATGAAAGAAAGTATTATTTATAAGATATAATAAAGTAAAAGTGAACGACGACAGTAAATTACAAAACAAAAAAGGGAAGAAAAAAAAAAAAACAATAAACATGTGAAAACTACAAATTTAAAAAACACTCCTAAAAATGTCAATTAGACATCTGTTAACTGTCCAATATTCAATCTCATCGACCAATAAGATCCATAATACTAATACTCAAATTATCCTAAAACAAAGCTTATCCTTTATTTCCCTCCCTCTCAACCTCTATGTCTTTTCCCGATAAGATTTTCAACCAAACAAAATACCAACTCTCTAGAATATTCGCACGCACAATATTTCCCTTTCTTTCTTCATCATAACCAAAAAAAAAAAAAAAATGTTAACTGCCACTTAAACTCTAATTTATCTGACTGTCATATGGCTACTACACTTTTGCCTTCACCGGTGATACACACTGGAAATGTAAAGAAATTTGGTATTACTAATGGTGGTGGAAGAAGAGTTGTTAAGGTTAGTTCGAGTGTTAAGGATTTGGAAGATGTTGGATTGTTTAAGGTTAATAGTATGAAAGTAGTGGATAAGGAGGAAGAGCAAAAACGGAATTATTATGTGAATACTGGTTCTGCTATTCGGATACTCAGAGAAGAGTTTCCTGCGCTTTTCTATAAGGAGCTAAACTTTGATATCTACAGGTTAGAAACATCCCATATTATTTGAATTCTAGTTATAATTGAGCGTTGTCTCGTTTGTCCTTCCTACCAATTAGTCATAGTATTACTTGTGTAGTTTTTTGTCCTAGGATTTTCTGTTACTATATGTTGTTTCATGTACTTCCATATTTCGATTATCGTATTTTTTTTTTTCCAAGACTGATTTGTCATGCTTTCTTATAGTATTTTGCCGTTGACTTCTTCACTTTCGTTATTTCCTTTTGCGAACTGCTTTGAATTGCTTTTTCTTGAGCTGACAGGGTATCGGAAACAACCTCTCTACCTCCGTTGGGGTAACATCTGTGCAGAGGCGGATTCAGGATTTAAACTCTATGAGTTCAAACTTTCAGAATTTTTAGTTTGAACATGTTGTATTTTAAAAGGTCGAAAGTTAGGGGTTCAATTGAAACCCCACCTAGCATGCTATATCCGCCACTGCATCTGTGTTACACTCTACCCTCTCTAGACTCCACTTGTGGGATCACACTGGATATGTTGTCGTTGTTGTCTATCTATATGTGCTTTGCAAGGCATAATTATCCAAACTCTTAAATTAGTATGGAGGTTGACAGAGGCGGAGCTAAGATTTTGAGTTTATGAATTCTAAATTTTAAAACAAGAAAGCTTTTGATAAATTGTTTATACATATTAAGTGGATTATTTGAACATAAATACAAGGTCTATGCTAAAGCTACTGATTTTTGTCGAATCTATAACTGGAATGCTATGGAATGCTAGGCCCGCACCTGGATGTTGTAGCAATATGTTGGGAGTTGGATCTTAGTTGATGAACAATAATTATCCATTGAGTCTTGAAGAAGGAGATTGCAATTTCTCGTTTATCTAAATTCTTCTACCTGGCCCTAACTAATTTTGGATTAAGGTTTAGTTGAATGATCCCTTTTTTGGGTTTGCTGGCGTATTAGTCTTTTCTTTGTGGAAAATTGTAGTGATAGTGGCTTCCTTTTTCAAACTTCTTTCTTCTTTTTCTTGACTTGGTTGTATGTACACTAGCTAGAATTCTAGTTCTCATCATCTGGCCTATGGGCAAGCGCATCTTTTAGTTAATACCTCAACTTTGGTCTCATCTTACCCTTTTTGTAGTCTTTAGTCGCCAAGAAGATTACCTACGCATTTAGTATCTTTCAATCTATACTTGTATCTCAAAACCAGCTGTTAAAAGAAATGAACCCAAGGGTAGGAAGAGGAAGAAGCACTAGAATTCCCTTCAGATTAAAAGCATGTGGTTATGAGCGACGAACAGTGGCTGGATGGTGGAACAACTACGGAGTGGTGGGAAATCTATCATTCAAATTAGCTAAAAAGTTGAAGATGCTTAAAGGGATTTAAAGTGTGAAACAAGGAGTGTTTGGGCGGGTAGAGGTGACAAAGAAGGAGATGGTGAATGAGGTGAGGGAATTAGAGAAGGTAAAAGAGGGGAGGGAGTTAGAGGAGAGCGAGAGAGAGAGAGGGGAAATAGATAGGAAACTAGCTTCTTTGGCTTTAGCCAATGAAACTAGTTGGAGACAGAAGTCGAGAGCATTGTAATCAGAGGAAGGAGATTCAATTATAAAATTCTTTCATAGGATAGCAAGTGGAAATAGAATGAGAAATTTCAAAAATTCAATAGTGGTGAATGGGATAGAACGTCATGAGAGGGGAGAAGGAAGAGAAGGGGCTATTATAGACTTTTATAGTCGATTATTCAAAATGGAAGTGGTGCGGAGGCCTAAGGGGGAATTAGGGTTTAATCAAATAGGGAATGGAAAAAGGGATTTGTTGGAAAAGGTCATTTGGGAAGAAGAGGTGAGGGAGGCGGTGAGGTGTTATGCACGAGATAAAGCTCCAGGGTCGGATCGATTCACTTTGACTTTCTAAGCGAGGTGATGGAAACCATTACAGAGTTTCAGGAGAGGGTATTCGAGAAAAGTCTTAATGCTTCTTTCATTTTCATCACATTCCAAAAAGAGAGGGAGCTTCGAGCATCAGAGACTATAGATCCATTAGTCTAGTGAGTAACATTTATAATATTATTTCTATAGTGTTTTCGATGGAGACCAAAGATGGTCTTGAATGAGACCATATTTACATCGCAAAATACTTTTGTGGACGGTTGACATAATGCAGCGCTGGCGGCTAATGAAGTGGTTGATTCTAGAAGGAAGCAAAAAGGCCCAGGCATTTCGTGCAAGTTGGACCTCGAGAGGCCTACGACCATATAAATTGAGAATTCTTGGATATCATAATGATGAAATGGGTTTTGGAGTTAGACAGACAAGATGGATCAAATACTGCATTTCTACTATTAAGTACTTGGTTGTCGTGAACGGCAACTCGTGCGGTTTTTCCGGAAGTTTGGGTGGGCTTAGACAGGGAGATCCTTTTTTCCATGTTGTTCATTCTAATTATTGTAGCTCTCACTAGGATAATAGATAGAGCTACAGAAGAAAGATACTTGAGGGTTTCACTAGTGAGGTTTGGGGAAATAATAACGTAAAGGTCTCACATCTACTTATGGATGACATTTTGGTTTCTTGGGATGCTGAGTGCTAACAAGTCTCAATTGGAACACTTGGGACATATGCTAACATGGTTTCAGGTGATGTCAGGCCTAAAGATAAACCTTAGAGAATAAGATATAATACCTGTTGGAGAGGTGGAGGATATACCAGCTTTAGCACAAGTGTTGAATTGTAAGGTTGAGCACTTGTCACTATCTATCCTGGCTTGCCACTAGGTGCATCAAATAAGGATCAAACAATGTTGGAGTTTGGTATCACAGAGGGCTGAAAAGAGGCTAGTGGGATGGTAGAAAAAATGCGTTTCCAAAGGGGAGAAGGAAATACTTATTAAGAGCACGTTATCAAGCATCCCTACTTATTATATTTCTTTGTTTCAGACTCCGACTTGCATAACCTAAAAGTTGGAAGGAATTCAAAGAAATTTTCTGTGAGATTCGTTAGATGGAGCAAAGAAAATTCACTTGATAAAATGGGAGACCGTTACGAAAGTGTTGGGACGGTTTTGGAGTTAAAGATTTAATGGTGCTCAATAAGTCCTAACTAGTTAAATGATTATGGAGATTTGCGGCGGAGACACATGCTCCTCGGAGGGAGGTGATAGCGAACAAATATGGAAATTTGGAAGGTGGATGGAGAATGAAAATGTCATTATGCCTTACTGTTGCAGCTGTGGAGAGATGTTTAAGGGGTGTGAAGAGTTTAGTGTGAATATGTCATTTCTGGATGGAGATGGAAGGAGGGTGGCTCTAGGGGAACAACTGGTGTGGGGACAACACTTTGGGCATCACTTTCCCAAACATCTATGCGATATCATGCCAGAAGGAGATGACAGTCCAACAAAACCAAAGATAACAAGATGTTGAATTTTTTTTAGGATTTGAGATGTAGGAGGAATTTTCAGGATTGGGAGGTAGCTGAATTTAAAGTCTGGTTGAGCTACTCCATAAACAAAGTGCACCAAAGGATAGTCAAGGTGTATGGAGGTGGAAGTGGGGAAAAATGCAGTGTTTTTTTGTTAAGTCCTATATGAGAAGCTCTTGAAAAGGGAGGAGGTTGCTTTTCCATATAGGCCGATTTGGATTTCGAAGACACCGAGAAAGGTGTGTTTCTTCACTTAGTTAGCAGTTAGAGGGGTGATCTTGGCAGCTGAGAATCTGTGAAAAAGGAAGAGTACCTATGTCAGTTGGTGCTATATGTGCAAGAGTTCGGGTGAAGACGTTGTTCATCTCCTTATTCAATATTCGGTAGTTTCAAGACTATGATGGAAAATTCTCACTTGGTTGGTATATTTTGGGTGATGCTTGACACGGAGAAGGAGGTAATGGCCAGCTGCAGTTATGGTAGTAGGAGAAGATGCAAGCCAGGGAAATTCATGCCTCTTATGTGGTTAGCCTGGAAGGAAAGAAATAAGAAGCTTTTGAGGGTGTAGAGATGTACTATGTTCAGTTGAGGAATAGTATTTCATCACTTATTTCTTTTTGGTGAACTCATAAGCTTTCTTTATGTATAGAAGATTGGGTGTCATGCTGTATTCTTTTCAATTTGTTTAGTGGTTTGTATGTCAATGTAGTGATAAGGTGAGATTGGTGAACGTCTAGTTTTAGATAATCAAGACAAATAATATGTATTGGAATAAAACCGGCTAAAGTAAAGAGGAATGAACATAAAGGATTCATTAGCCGACCTGAACTACTTTAGGATTAAGGTGCAAATGTTATTGCTGTTGTTATTGTCGTGATAAAGTATTTCTATTTCTTGATTGTGTTTTTCTATTCTCCACAGGGATGATATAGTCTTCAAAGATCCCCTCAACACCTTTACTGGCATTGAGAATTACAAATCGATCTTCTGGGCTTTACGATTTCATGGCAGGATATTCTTTAGGGCTTTGTGGATAGATATAGTTAGTGTTTGGCAGCCTGTGGAAGGCATGATCATGATTCGATGGACTGTTCATGGAATTCCTCGTGTTCCATGGGAGAGCCGCGGTCGATTTGATGGCACTTCAGAGTATAAACTAGACAAAGATGGGAAGATTTATGAGCACCGCGTTCACAACATTGCACTGAAGGGACCCCCAAAGTTCCATGTACTTGCTGTACAGGAATTAATTGGATATATCAACTGTCCCACCACGCCAAAGCCGACTTACTTTGTTATCTCATTCCCTTCTTTGGTTAACACTATGCCAACGGCAGAATTTGCAGATTTCAGACATCAACTTGGTTCAATTTTAGCCTCTGCTAAGAGAGGCGAGGAGGAACAATCGCAGCAAGATAATAGCATTGTGACGAGGTGCTAAAAGTTTTGATGAATCTTCGCGGTGGGTTGCAGAATGGCATCAGAACTATAGGTATTTATTCATATACATTATATATATATAAAACTTTCAGGAACAGCTGAATGTATCTGGAGTTCGTTCGTGTCTTTCTGGGCGTTATTCTTCATTGAACTTCAGTTACTGTCTCGAGTTAGAAAATTTTACAGCTGTATATTTTTGTATATAGTATATCTTACTACTGAGTTTGACAGTTATTATCTGGCTGAAAATGTTCTCCACAATTTGTAATGAAATATTTCCCTGCATAGAAGTGATATCCAACTCATGAAATAGTTTTGGAGATTTACGATTCTGCTATTTGTTCTGATGCTACTTTGACACTTCTCGTTTAGAACTCTGAACTATTCTCTTTCTCAAAAAACAATTTCAAGTGCAAAGCTGTAGTTATAAATTTTGGGGAAAAAGTTACTATTTCTAAATGAGCAAGTTTCCTATGATAACTAAAAAGTAAAATAAAAATAAATATAGAGAAGTAGGCGTAGTTAGACTTAACATTGATTAAAGCAATAAAACAAAGACTAATTTTCTGATCAAAGCACTTGTAGAATTGCTAAACTATGAAATAACAGACTAAAACTTTTGTGTGTGTTGATTATTTATAGAAAGTAGATTTACCTTACTACTCAGTAGATAGAAACTAAATCTAAACAATATCTTTTGTGCAAGAAACATGATTCCGTGGAAAGCAAGAAGTAACTAGGCATAAGATCTTTAAGATTGACATCACTGAAAAAATTATTTGAGTTTGAAATTGGAGAAGAGTATTGAAAGTTGAAGTCGTGTTTGGCTGTAAATCTCACTTTGAAAAAAAGTTGAAGTTCTGTGAGTTAAAGTCATTATTTTACCTTAAATACTCCTCAAACTAGATTTCCTACTTTAAATTTTCTATTTCAAGTTGAAGTTGGAATTATGGCCCAAAAGGTCTGTATATAGTTCAATTCCACAATTTGATGTTAAAGTTCGTCATGTGTAGAGCAACCTTCGTTGAAAATAATTATAACAAAATTGTGCAATACTCGAGGCTCAATGATCAATCTTCAATGGTTGCATATGAATGTCCTCTTTCAGATTGATTGACCATATGCATCATTATTCAAAGTTCGTCCACTTGCAAACGGTTTGTAGAGAGGATGTTATTTGAACTATACATTTAATTTCATAGCTGAAATTTGGTTAATGAGATTTTATGTTAATCATTAATCAGGGTACTTATTAATTTCTGTTTCAGCCTTCTGTTTCTGCACATGTTATACAAAGCTGTTTAGCTGTTTTGATCCTTGGTTTCTCTTTGGACATTTATTAGCTCTAGCTCTTATGATATAAAATGTACTCTAGTCCCATTTTATTTTATGCGACATATTTTTCTTTTTAATATATGTCAAATGTTTTAATCTTAACATTCCTATTTCATCCTTAATGGCATGATTTATTGGGACCCACTTCGTATCCACTAGAACGCTTTACATAGTTTAAGTAGGGGGGTTAATTCTATTCCAGATTCAGACATCCCAAGATCGGGGGATGCCATAGGAAAAAAAGAGTTCAAATGTTTATGCTCAAACAATTTAATAGATTTTTAACACCATCAGATAAAATTGGGGCTCAGATAACGCTTCATAGTAAATCTGATTACCAAAGGAATGCATGTTTTCATCTTATCTATATTGCTTTTTTTTTTTTCTTTTTCTTTTAATGTCGGTCGACAATGAGTAGCTATAGCCTACAGGAATGTTAGATTGAATGCTGTTTTCACAACCTTGAAAAGCCCATTGGAAGTACATATCGCTATAATTTTCCTTTCATCTTGACCGTACTAAGTACAAAGGAGTACATTACAATGGCAAACTTTCAATTCTTGGAGTACTGTTGCCTAAGGTTTGGGCAAAAAACAACTGTATTGTTTATTTTCCTCTGATTTGTTGGCTTGATTTGATGAAAAACGTATTATCTCCTTAAGTTAAACTCTTTAAACATCTAATTTACATTTTAATGAATTGACAGTGGATTAATTCTTTTGGCTGAATACATCGACAATCACTTAATAAATTTGCTTTTAGATTTCATTTAGACACTCAACTGTTGAAAAAGTAGACTAGATTCATCCCAAGTATATAAATTTAATTGGTTCATGAATTAAGAAACTAATGAGGATGAACTAGGTAATATGAGAAGTCTAGATTTAAATTGTGGTAAATGTATTAGAATAAGTACATGTTAGAAGGATTACTATAAGAAAATATTTTCCACTGGTCTTTAAAGAGAATAATTGATTATGTAAGCAAATATAGTGAAGTAAAGAAGAATCATTTCCTTCACTAAAGAATTTGAATTATTTGAGTGTTATCTTCTCTCCGATTTTCCAACAAGAACTACAACCTATTCGGATTGAGCACCTAAACACGTAATAAATTATTCTTATTAGACACTTCCTACTCAAATTTTGAAAATATTTCTGCGTTGTTCTCCATTGCCCATCATGTAAATGAATTAACCACTTAAAATATGTCATCTCCTTTTTATATACGTACGCATTAGCCTCAATTAGTTGTAAAACCTCAAGTTGTTCCAATTGAGGATGATGTGTATAATTGGAGGAGGTGGCATATTTTATGAAGTTAGCGTATCTATATAATTGCAAAGATAGCATATATGTATTGTATAATATGCTGATTACTCGTAAATTTTTCTACAGTTTCAGAAAATTATGGAGTAGAACTATACTGTTCTATATTATCTCATGTCTGTGATAGACAGAGGCGGATCCAGGATTTAAATTCTATGAGTTCAATCTTAAGATTTTTTGTATTGAACCACTATTGATAATCAAACTCCTTCTTAGTGAAAAAAGATCTGTGTGAATGGCCAAGTGGCAGGGACATCAATCTATGGTCGATAATCAACCTGCTTCTAGGTCCATTAAGGTCATTTCCTTAAACTCAAACTTTACGAGAAGAAGAAAAAAAGGAAAAAGAAAATGAGGTCTTTTTATTAATTAAAGAGTGGCGCATACACCAAATCTTTTCAAATAAAATGACTTTATAATTAATTCTTCATGTTTTCATTAGAACGAATAATTAGAACTCTTACAACATACTTTGTAGGCAAATATCAGCAAATTAAACTTGCTTTATTTAGGCCTTAATGATGGCATAACGCGAGGGACAAATCCAATAATATAACTCAGACAGCACCCTTAATAGCAGAGCCATAACCAGATTGAACATCAGAATATCTATTCCAAAGCATAACACCTCCATATTTTTGAGAACCCTTCACAAATGGTAAAACTTGTGAGATTAGCACTTCCTTTGGAACATAACCAGTACCAGCTGCTGCTTTGGCTGCTGGAAGTCCAACGAACAATTGCTTTGCAGGAATTGATGTCCATTGATTCCACCTGCTCTTGAAATTCTCTGGGTTGCTTGTGAACTCGCACTGGGGGTTGTTGTAAAATTGGACCCAAACATAGTCAAATAAACCAGTTTGCAATGCATTGTTAAGAAGTTTATCAGGAAAAGGACATTGTGGTGCTGCAGTTAAGTAAATCTTTTTACCTGTCAAAGACATAATAAGTGAATGAGTTAATTTCTGTCACTCTAATGTCTTGAACATCTAGACTGCACCCAAGGAAGTGACCTAGTGATTAACCAACTTACTTTTGAACCATCAGGTTTTATGTTCAAATCTCAAAGGAGGTAAAAATAAATTAGGTGATTTCTCCCCATCTATTCGAGCCTTAATATATAGAGTTACCCGATAAATGTGCTGATGGAAGATAGCAAGTACTTGTGGAATTAGTTGAGGTGCATGCATGTTGGCCATAACACCATGATTATAAAAAATAAGTGGCTCGAACATCTACACTTGATTTCAATCACAAATTCAACACGAATAAGGTGTGTTTGGTTTGACTGAAGTTATTTTCTTTAGTAGAAAGTACCTAGTGTTTGGTTGGTGAGCAAGAATATTTTTTTCAAGAAGATCAAAGATTAATAACAACATTAGTAAATTGGATGTTGTTCATATCAAACTTTTGATGATAATGTTTCAAGTGTAGGTTTGAGCAAATAATATGAAATTCAAAGTTAAGATAGCTGCACTAAGAAAAATGCTTCCGTAATTCACAAGTCAAAGTCATTTTTCTCCTTTTGATGACTTTAAGCATTTTTCTGAAAATGACTTCTTTCGTATCAAACACACCCAAATTATATATTATCAAAAGGGAACCATTAACCATGTTATTCAAGAAAAAGATTAATAACAACATTAGTAAATTGGATGTTTTCATATCAAACTTTTGATTATCTATAATGCTTCAAGTGTAGGTTTGAGCAAATAATATGAAATTCAAAGTTAAGATAGTTGCACTAAGAAAAATGACTTCGGTAATTCACAAGTCAAAGTCATTTTTCTCCTTTTGATGACTTTGAGCATTTTTCTGAAAATGGCTTCTTTCGTATCAAACACACCCAAATTATATATTATCAAAAGGGAACCATTAACCATGTTATTCAAGAAAAAGACATGATATCCATCCCCTTGTCTTTAAGATGTATGTTTAAAAAAAAATAAAAAAAGGTGAAATGAGTGCTTGACATACCTTGTTGGCTATGTTCAGAAAGTTTCCTGGCAAGTGCAACATAATGAGATTCCCCAAGTTCAATATCAAAATCTATGCCATCAAGTACGGCATCTCCAAGTGGCCTAGTAGAGGATTGGCCACCAAGAAAATTGTTCCACAAATAATCTGCAACTTGCCTAGCATCATCATCTGATGACAATGAGTATGTATTTGTACCACCTCCAATGGAAAGCATGACCTTAATTCCCATGCTTTGGCAATTTCTAATGCTATTAGTCAATATTCGGCAACCACCATTTGATGGTTCACAATGGCCAGCTAAGTTTAGCTTAGGAGGTTGGAAATTACCAAAAGAAGATAAAAAGGCAATGTTCACAATTTTGTAAAGACCAGAGTTGCATGTGTCAATCAATTTACCTTCTCCTCCATTTTGGCCCCAATAGGTCACAATATCTCCACCTTCTATTTTGTAGGCTAGGAGAAGCAAGAATGCTGGGATAATGAACAGTGAGGATACCTTAGTGCTCATGGTTTAATAAAAATGAGCCAAAAAGTCACTTGGGAAATGTTCAATTGGATGAGTAATACAAAGCACTCAACATACTATATTTATAGGCAAAAATCAAGAAAGAGTTTGGAAATCTAGAAGGTGTAATTTTTAGGCTTTTCTTCACCTTGTTGGTGAGGGTTTAAATTCCCACGTTATAATCCCCTTCCCCTATCCCCCTATTAATTAAAAAAAAAAAATATATTAGCTCGGATGACCAATTTTTGAACTGCTTGTTAGTATTTAGATCCCCCTATTAATTAAAAAAAAAAAAAAAAAATTAGCTCAGATGACCAATTTTTGAACTGCTTGTTAGTATTTAGCCCATTTTGAATATAATTGAGAAGTAATAATTTTTTTAAGGTGAAAATAAAATTTGGACAAAAAGTTACACCTAGCTAAAATACAAAAAACTCCATGACAAGATGGTGGTCGAAATTTTAACATGTGAAATTCCGGCATACTAAAAATTATTTGAGTTTGAAGTCTACAATTTAAAGTTTAAAGTATAAACTTCAAAACTTTTTCATGGAGGTTTAAATTTCATGAATTTGTTAAGTTTGTAATATTGAAGTGAAGTAATATTTTTCAAATAATATGAGTGAAATAATGTTAAAAGAATTATTTTTATTTCTCAAATAATATTAAGGGATTATCTCATTCATGGTACATCTTCATACTTGGCCAGTACCTAGAATTTCAATTTCCACAAATGAATATGTGACCTAGAGTTCGAATTTACACAGTTAAGATTCAAGGTCATTGTCCTGGAGTTTCAGTAAAAATCATGAGTTCAAACAAGTAGTGTTGTTATAAGAAAAAATTAATCTTACAAAAGTGAAACTCCAAGAATGTATCCGGAAGTTCGAATTGATAATATTGAACTCTATGATAGTGTTATGGAGTTTTTCCATATTTTAGCTAGGGGTATTTTTATTTAAATTTTTTATTTGCCTTAAAGGTGGTTAAACATTAAATAATTACGAAAACACCGGCTAAATATTAATTAGCGGCCTGAAAAGTGCCTATTTGCCCATTTCTTCTCTTTTTAGGATTTTACATGACAAATTATATTTGAAAACCATGCCCTCTGAGATATAATCCTGAGGAATTCGCAAGATATATATCTAAATCAAAATATTTATTTGGTAACTAGTTAAATGAATGTCTAACTGACAAATCATGACGAATTTAAGGAGATAAAGTATTTAGCTAATTTAAAATAAAGTTTTCAGTCCTTTCGCCAATAGGGTGTTTTTTTCTTTTTTTTTTTTTTTTTTTGAATTTTTTCCCTAGTGTCCGATACCCGCATTAGAGTCCGATTAAATTCGAATTTGAGCTGCGCCTAAGGCCCATTCGTGTTGACTGGAGTAGGGCTGTTAAATATATGATGTTTATTCTTTCTCTAGTATGTATAATTTATATATGTTACTCCTTCCGTTCAAAATTCTGTTACACTCGCTAGTTTGGGACGTTATATAATATATTAATATATCTTTATCTCAATATAACTTACGTGGTTACGCCATTTTGAAGAATTTATATTCATTAAACTATTACACTCTGATTGTGTTGTTAGGTTCCTCTTCTTTTCAATCGCTACTTAAATGCTCTTCCATTATTGCTTATTAATAACTTAAATTTCGTCTCCAATCAAATAATTAATATCACGTTAAATTAATAAAACGAACAAAATAATTGGTCCCACTCTCAATTTGTACTAACGAAAGGAGTAGCTGCCTAACTGGTAGGGCTGTGCACTTTGGATATATCCGAGAATTCAAATCCATCCACGCAATTCGGATGGTCAGATATCGGATTTTGAATATTTGGTTCGGATATGGATTATGTTTTTTAAAATTTCGGATACGAGTTGGTACAATTTTAAATCAATCCGACCAGAAATCCTAAATATATGCATTGATATAAAGTTACACTTTCATTTTAGATTTAAACATTTATTTGGGATTGGAGTTTTACTTTGTTAATGATATTTGGTTCGGATATGGATTATGTTTTTTAAAATTTCGGATACGAGTTGGTACAATTTTAAATCAATCCGACCAGAAATCCTAAATATATGCATTGATATAAAAAGTTACACTTTCATTTTAGATTTAAACATTTATTTGGGATTTCAGTTTACTTTGTTTAATGAACTTTATTAAATATTGAATGATGAAGATTATGAACTAGATATTGGGATGTTGGTGGTTTGCACCAATACAATGCTATAAGCATCTTAATATGGCGTACAATCCGATCAGGAAATCCGAAATATTTATCCGAACCAAACATCAAAAATTCGATTTGATCCGAGGTTAATTTGAATTGAATTCTGATTGCATTTTACAAAATTTGATATTCAAAATTTTAATCCGAAACGTGCCAAATCCGATCCAAACCGATGGATGAACAAGTCTACTAATGCTTGACTTGCGAATCAATGAGCGCATTTACTATTTAGCCGTTGTTTATAGCATGTTGCGAAGGTTCTACGAAGCTAAAACTATATTTTATTTTATTTTAAAATTAAAATATTTGGCTAAATAGAAAAAAACGAATTTTTGAGAAATAGCAGAAGCAATTTCTAATGTAAAGAAGAACCTACATTTACTATTGCTTCTTTCATAAATCAGAAGTAGAAAATTGATTTTTACAAGACAAATATTCTTACAAAAAATATAAATATACATATCTACTAAACTATCTTTCATTAAATTACATGCTTGCTTCTGAAATGTAAATACAATCCTCGTATTATTTTCCTGTTTTGTTTCTCCTCTCATTTTCCAATTCCACTTTGATTAAATATACTAATTTAAAATTTAAAATATATCTTTTATTTTATGTTTTTTAATTAAATATAAATAATTTTTTTTTATTAAAAACTCTTATTATAAATGTTTCAATTTTGATATAAAATTAATTTTTAACACTTCGACATTGAGAAGCATATTGTGTGAAGATTGATCAAACACAAACTTTTTAATCAAATGCTAAAAAAATATTTCTTAAATAAATTGACTAAACATAAAGTACTATTCTCTAAAAATTTGTTACTCTGCAAAACTATATTAATAAAATATACTTCCCAATATTAAGTCTTTGTGGAAGTTTAATCAACATTGGTCGCTTGACCTGGTGCGTTTACTCCAGGTCTTCCTTCAACTGCCCCGATCGTAGGGCAAACGTTTACTCCTGGTCTTCAATCAACTGCCCCGATCGTAGGGCAAACGTCCCATCTCTTTCTAACTTTCTGTCTATTTCACATTCATCTAATATCACACTCAAAAAACAGATATTTTTCCGACCGACATTCAATGAGAAATTTATGTTATAAAATATGATTTTTCACTTCATTCTCATCGAACCAGCTCATAGGAAAAACATATGGTGGCACACAGGTTTCCATTGAAACGCTGAAAATCTTTCTAATTTTTTCGTATGAAAACAATATTATTTAATTTTCTCCCACCGACATTCAGTGAAAATAACCATTAAACAATTTTCAGTGGGAAACTGTGGAGAAATAGTGATCTTTTAGTAGTGTGTCCTTTTATTTATCTTCTGTTCTGGCCATTAAAATCAAAGGTAAGAATAAAATCTGTGTACACACCATCTTTTTATATCCTACTTGTAATTGAGCAATTTTATTGATATAAAAATAAAATAAGTGACTCTATTACATAATTTAGACTTTATTACATAACTTAAGTTGAGTGGCCATTTGAGAAATGATCACTTATTTAATGAATCTGTCTGATTTTCAAAGAATGACATCCTGATAACATGTTCCGGATTTTGGACCCCCTTTGATTCGTTGGAGCTTATGGCTTTTGGATGTGTTGTTTAATATAATCCCTCCACGTGATACGAATAATATCTTCACGTCATCAAATATGCATTTTCGATCAGATGACCAAGAAGATGAACCAACATTGTTACTTTGAGTCAAGTTTTACATTTAAAAAAAATTGAAATCATGATTTGGGATCTCAAATCCTACATTTTGAAGAATTTGGGGTTTGAAATCATGATATGAAGTTGAAATTGAAATTTTGTGCAAATTTCATAAATAAACGCTGATTTGAAATCAAAATATGAAATCATGATTCCAAATCGCATAGCCAAACGCCTACTAAAGTATGATTGATTTGAAGTAGTTGTATTTTTTGACAATATGCCTATTAATGTTCCATTTGATTTCCTATATATGTCGACGGGAAATTGTTACTTTTTACTTCACCTTATCAAAGCAAGAATGAATTTTGTTTGAAGTTGTTTTTTTTAATGACATGCTAGTGGAGTTTCTATCATGTTCTACGAAATAGACTTTTATGACCTCTTGCGTATACCTAACAAAAAATCATTTCTGAAAATTGCACCAAATAAGATAACTGTGTGAGCATTTATGTATGTCTTCTGTATATTTGCTCCTTCCTGCATAGGTTCTCTTAGGGCTGTGCATATTAACTGTTAAACCAATAACCCGAATCAATTATTAGGTTATTGGGTTAATGGTTTGGATTAATGGATTACTGGTTCGGGTATCGGGTGGTGCCCTGTGATTATTGGCTTATTGGGTCGGGTCACGGTTTGGCCAATTTTGTTAACGGGTGAACCAATAACCCGATAATCATTTATTTAATTACAATTCTACCCTTCCATATATAAAGTCACTTGATTAGATTTAGGGTTCACTTGATTTCACTTCATAAACTCAGTCTCTCAAGCGGTGATTTATACTTCAGAAACCCTTCTCCTCCAACTCACAAGACGCAAGCCCAACGTAAACTATTTTTTACTTCTTCTACAATCTACATTGCTTTCAATCTCACTCTTGTTTCTATGTTTTTGTATTTCTCTGGTGGTGCTAGACAAGTTATTGCTAACTAATGTTATGTAAATGCGCAACCGTAGATCAAGAATGTTTCTTATTTTCCTTATGCATTGGTGTTTGCAGTGACGGGTTTGATAAAATCACACCTTTAGTTGGTCCAATTTTGTTTACGTCCTTCATATTTCAATTGTATTATTTTGTTCGGCATAGTCTTAGAGTCAAGCTACTTTCGGTTTTGAAGATAGGTTCTTTGTACTTGAAATTTTTTTGTGTGAAATCTTAACGGTTAAACCGATAACCGAACCGATAACAAACAACAACTGATTAACCGATAACCCATTAACCGATACCTTAACGGTTCTTTAATGGTTTAACATGTCTACAAACTGATAATCTATAAGTTGAACCGATAACTTTTAAACCCGAATCGAATCGACTGATATGCAACCCTAGGTTCTCTTCAAGGGGTGCTTCCAATTTTATGTGAAATATTTGGATAAAACATGACATTACTTTTCACTATGCCCTCCTAAACTAATTTCGCTTTTATCCAGCCCGCTAAAAAATATTTACCCGAGTACCCCATCGCCCAAAACCCTCTCTCCATGATACCATCGCAGTATTTTTATACATCATGATGGTATCATGGAGGACTAAGTGAAGGACTGAAGCAAACTTCTATGATACCATGTCAGTATATTTATATACCATGATGGTATCATGGAGGACTAAGAGAGTGTCTCATTGAAGGACTAAAGCAATCCTCTATGATACCATCTCAGTATATGTATATAAGATGATGATATCATAGAGGATTTTTTTAGGAAAGTGTGTTTTCTGAATAAATGAACATGATCCTCTGTGATATCATGTCAATATATTATATATACCATATGGGGTTCATTGAGGGTTGATGTGTGTTTTTGAAGAAATGAAAGAAGTCCTATGTGATACCATCTCGGTATACAAGAGACACGGTGATACCATCTTGGTATCATAATTTTGGGAGCATTTTGGATAAATGAGTAGGGGAGGGGAGGGACGTGGGCGGGTAATTTTTTTGTTTCACGGGGAATCTACGTTCTTTTCCCGAAACTTTATTCCAGTCCAAATGAACTGGGTTTATCTGATGCATCCCTCCAGTTACTAGGCTGATTTGAGCATTGGGCCTGTTGGGTCGGGACAGTTTTTCATCTGATTTGTATTGGGCTAGCTGAGCCCATTTTGGTGAAACTACTATATCTCTTTCTTTGTAAATAAATGCAGCACTTTAATTTTCCTTCATACTTTAGCATGGCATCTAGAATAATTCACCGAGGCATTATTTCTGAAAACAGTCCCTTAATAAATAAGACTAGCGCTTAATCGCAATTACATTGATCATACTAATTTGGCAACTCTTTAATTTTAACATTCCACATGACATGTTTAAGATCACAAGATTAAATGACATTTTGGTACGTTAAACATATCTTTAGTTTTAAGACCACAAGATTCAAAAGTCGTTTTTACTTTCTTAAACTTCGTGTCTTGTTAAACTAAGACAAGCAAATTAAAACGAAGGGATTAGTTAATACCATAACGAACAATACTTCTTCACATTAGCCCCAATATGATTTACAAATTCAAACCTAATTATATTCTTTAACAATTTGACATTAGCTTCCTTTACTTAAAACTACGACTACTTACTATCCTGTAATATATATACCACTGCTTTTAAGAACTTAAGCCTATCGAGTATCGATGACTATTTTCCTACAAGTTTAATTAATAACAAATCAATTTCTTTTTTCGTCAACTTAATCAGTTTCTTTAAGTTAGCTTGTAGACACTTGCCTTTAAAATTACATCCTTTAATCCCTATACACTCATTTGGATATAACGATCCCTTAACATATTTATTCATTTTCAAATAAACTCTCTCATGCTTTATTTATTCTGAATATGGTTTCTACACAATTCATTTACGTGTTTCTTGAATCCTTCTATTGCATAATAAACATTTTATAAGCTATCTCAACAACCTTTTAATTGTATTTTTTTCAAGTCTTACTTTAGATCATCTTGGACCCAATTAAAGTTTGCTTCTATAGCCTAAATCAATCAGCTTTATCTGACTAATATTTATTTAATTAGCCACTTATTTGTTACTTGCTAACTTTACCTCCTAGACTCTATCTGTAATAAATGAACATCAGATCGCCTAATCTTAATTAATATTTAGCCTTAATTGATTAACCTAAGTGCGGCCAGGACCTTTACTTAGCGCGGATTCTGAAGCATCTAATCCTTTTATTTTGGAATAATTTAAACCTTTACCCAGAATATCACATGTTTAGACCGCAATTAGAGTTATACTCCCTTCGTCTCATATTAGTTGTTCACATTATTATAAATATCCGTCCCAAAATATTTGTTTATTTACAAAATCAAGATACAATTAATTAAGTTTTTCCTACTTTGCCCGTAGCATTAATTGTTTTTTAAAGCAACCAATATTAATTAGAGCGCAATTAATTGGATAGAAATAAGGGTAATGTAGTAAAAATACACTTTTATTTATGAGTTGTTAAAAAAAAAAAAAGTGTAAAAGTAATATGAGAAAAATACATCACAAGTACTATCTTAATGACCTGGAGGGAGTGCTTTATATATCACATAGTTTACATTGTATCTTAATGTACCTTAAACATTAGGTGGCGACTCTCTTACTTAATCAAACTCTGGAATTGCTCAACTATTATATACTGCTTTAACCAGTTTAAAATGTAAGCTCTGTGTGTGTGGGGGGCGGGGCACCAAGTTATTTAGGATCTTCTTAGTTTATATTTTGGGTTATATTCTTTATCCTCTTTTAAAAAATAAATAAATAAAACCCAGAAAAGGTAAAGAGGTACTAAGATGCCAACCATGTGGTTGACAACTCAAATCAAAGGGAGGAATATGAAAAGGATAACAAAGTTGGACAAATTTTTGACAACTCAAATAATTGATGAATTAGGATCACGGAATTATCCATTTCGTTTTTAGCTATTGTTATTAATTATTAATGCTATTAAAATGAAAAGGTGGTGATAGATTCCAAACATGCGCTCTGTTGATATCCCAATTAACGGAGGGATAAAAGAGGTATAAAAGTGCAATCTATTTAGAGATTGGGTTATTTTTTGTTACATATTTTTCTTTTTTAATTTATAAAAGAAAGAGTGACACATTTCTCCCATTCTATCCTAAGTGTCGTTTAGTTAGAAAATAGGAAGAAATAAATAAAATCAAGAATTATTTGATCTAATATTTGGTGACTCTTTTCTTTTTTCACATAAATCATAACATTGTTAATGCAATGTTTGATTCATGTTTTTCTTTTCTGAGTAAGTAATATACATATATTATGCAAGACAGAATATGGAATAAAAATGCAAGTATTAGTAACACACGAATTAAAATTACTAAAATGATAAAGATAATCTTCATATAGTATATAATACAATATTTTTATCTTTATGCTTCCAAGCAAATCGATGAATTATAAGTTATGCAAGATAAAATATGGAATAAGAATGTAATTATTAATAATACACGAATTAAAATGACTAAACTGACACAAATAACCTTCATATAGTAAAGAATACAATAATTTAATTTTTATGCTTCCAACATCGACCACTGACACTTGATATAGGAGCTGAAGCATCAGGTGCCACATCACGTGTACCGTGACGCCGATACGATGGCAAATTTCTTGGCGAAGCATGTCCAAGGACACTTACTTTTACCGTTCCCCCTATGTTTAGTTTATCTGCTTTCAATAAGGATTGTTCAACTGTTGCAACAACTCGAGCAATCCTTCTTTGTAATAACTCTGTGAACTTGTTTTAGCCTAATATATAGCATGTTTTCAGCAAAAAATAAAAAAATCGACCACTGGCATGACTTCTTAAGACTAATATAACACTCTCTATCACCACTCCTTAACATGATTGTTTTGATATTTTACATGTATTAGTAATTTATATGATTTTAAAAAAAACTTTATGTTCACTCAAATAATTTCCCACTCATTAACATGATCATTTCGATATTTTACATGTGTTTAATTTATAACTTTTATATTCAATCAAATAATTTTCACATATAATAGGACAGAGGAAGTATTGTTTAAGACAAGTGGTTGATTAAGATCGCAAGATTATCCATTTTTCTTTTTGCAAATAGTACTATTGTATGTGCTAAATTGTTTTATTAGAAAAGCAAACCGCGTCATTGAGTGGACAGGAAGGTCATCAAAGGCTGCTGCTTTGCACATAAATGCAAAGTCCACATATTCATAATAATCAATTATAACTAGTTTTGTTCCCCCACCAGTCACCACTCTCATGAAGCTAATCCTTTAAACTCTTTTTGATTTCCTTCGTTTTATTTTTATATAATATTATTCCTTATTCTAATTTATGTGTTATTTTTATTTTTAATTTGACTTAGTATTTACCTTTAATGAGATAATTTGTAATAACACAAAGTTTCTAAGGTTAGTTTTAGATATAAATTTGAATATCTTTTTTTTTTATTTTTAATCTAATCAAATTTAACCTCAAAGTTAATCGTATTTACTCTCGAAAAGAGAAAGTTCGGGACAAACAATATGAGACAAAACACTATGTAAGACTTCTGTCTCAATTATGTGATTCGGTATTTTTTCGGATCTTCAAGAAGAAAAAAGAGTTACTTCTTGTTTCAATTTTTTTAAAAACTTTTCTTTTTTCATTTCTTTCTTTAATTTCGTACACAATCACACATAAATTAAAATCAATGGAAGAACATATTTATAATTTTTCGTTTATCTTTAATGACCAATATTTATAGTCAAATTATATTATGGTATATTTAAAATTTAAGCTTAACTAAAATCTTTCTATTCTCATAATAAATTATAATAGACGAATATTCCAAAATGATTTGACAATGGGAGCCACGTTCCCGCACTACAACGCCATGACCCTGAATGAGAAAATGACTTTTTGGGCAGCTTCTTTTGCGTTATGTCTGCCCAGCACTAAAGCCGCCAGACAAGACAATAGTCAATAGGCAATTAAAAATTTCACATACAGATTTTGAAATTTGTGAAATATTGGAGAAAAATAAATACCCTCCGTTTCATATTATTTGTCTACCTTCTTTTTAAAAAAAATCAAATTATAAATTTTAACTACTAACATTTTGAGATATATTTTTTCACCATATTAATATGAAAAGAATTGCAACATATAGTAATCTTTTATATAGTTTTTGAATATCTAAATTATGATTTTAAATATTGAATTAATCTAATCAAATTTAGGCATATGATTAATCAAACTTGACTCTCGAAAAGCAAAAAATTTTTAATATGAGACGGGTTTGAACTACGTACTTCTTCCGCCTCAATTATGTGATACATTTTGATTCAGACTAAGTTCAAGAAGATAAAAAGAGTTACTTCTTCTGTCTCAATTTTTTTTTAACTGTTTAAAAAAGAATGTTATATATTGTACTTAGTACTTCCTCTGTCCATATTTAGTTGTCAAGTATATTAAAAATAGATGTCCACCTTTATTTATCCAGCTTGAAAAATCAAGAGATAATTTACCATTTCATGCCTATTTTATCTTTATTATTAATTATTAGGTTAAAAAATTCAACAAATTGTTAATAGCTGCACAACTTTCAAAGTATGTTTGATTATTTTAAATTATTTAGAATTTATAATAATTAGAAATGATATAGTAAACTTGTCATTTTATTTATTGCTCTTTAAGGGTTGTGTCAAGTTAACTATGGACAAATAAAAATGGATGAAGAGAGTAACATTTTATACCCAATATTCTATATAGCATATTTAAGAACATAAGATTTAAAGCGCATTTTGATACATTACATAGACCTTTAGTTTAAGATTAACATATTCAAAAAGCCTTTTTATTTTCTTTAAGTGTGGAGCCAAATAATGATAAACAAAATGAAACGTGGGAATACTTGTTATTTAATATCGAATATAAATATTCATGTAACTATAAAATTATCTCATTAAAAATATAAAAAGAAATTCAAATTAAGTTATTTTCATATATAAAAACTCTTTTCTGTTTGTATCGTCATTCTTTCGTAATACCCACTCTCGCAGCCACCATCATTTATGCCATACGCGTAGTATTTGGATAACACATAGTATTGGTCCGAGCATTGTCCCTTTTTCTCATATGATTACTTAATTTAGGGTATTTCTCTTCACTCAATTTTGTTTTATAATTAAAAAGTCACTCAACCACTTTCGATAATTTTTTCATTAAATTTTGATGACATGAAAAAATTATTTTAAGCTAAATTTTAAGAAATAAAATGATACCCATTTTAATTATTTTATTGACCTGCCCCACTTAATTTGACGCGCTAAGATTATACAAGCCTTGATATAGATATTTGACCCATCTAATTTTAGCTGGCCGGACCAAGTGAGGCGGGTCAATAGAATAATTAGAATGGGTACCTTTTTATTTCTTAAAAATTTTAGCTTAAAATAAAATTTTCATCTCATCAAAACTTAATGAAAAAATCATTCAAATTGGTTGAGCGAGTGACTTTTTATATGAAATCTCAATAGTTGAGTGATTTTCTATGTGAAATACTAATAGTTGAATGACTTTTGGTTATAAAATAAAGTTGATTGACTTTCAAAAAGGACCACTTTAGTTGAGTGGCCATATGAGATTAGCACCCGCCTCTAACTGTCCCTAGTTAACAAATTTAAGAGTATACAAATTTAAGAGTATTATATGCCAAATTAGTTAGATAATTATAGTACGTTAAGAGTTCTTACTGGTCAAAACTTCATCATCATGTGTATACAAAGATATAATATACTAATACAAGGTAGGACCGTAGTACGTAGTCGTTGAGGAAAGAAATATCAATTCAACTATTGCTAAAAGCAGTGTCGGGAAGAATAACTCTAGAAGGATATACTTCGTCAACTGTTTTCTTTCACACACAAATACTTGTGTGTATATATATAGTTGGCAAACTTTAAGACTTACAAACGAACAGAAGTGTATTATTGTGTGTGAATTAAAAAAAAGATATTTAAAAGAAGAGAAAATGGAGAGCGAGTTGAAGGAACAGATATCAACACCGGTGGGTGGCGTTGAGGACGTGTACGGTGAGGATTGTGCCACCGAGGATCAGTGCATCACTCCCTGGACTTTTGCCGTTTCTAGGTCTCAAAACTTTTGAACTCAATTTTGAAACTTGAATTTGTGTTTGGACATGCATTTCACTTGAGAAAAAATTGAATTTTTGTTAGTCAAAGTGAAATTTCTCTCAAAACTGAGCTAGTTTTACGGATATTTGAAAATAATCTGATCTAACTTTTACGGCCAGATGCTGGCTAAGTTAATATAATAATAACTAGGTTGAGTTAATAGTCAAACATATGAACTATCACCTTTTTGTGAGTTTTACATCTCAATTATTAGTTAGTTTTTTTAATATGTGAACTATCAACATGTATGTGTTAAAACACATTTTGTTGGATAGATGGTGATAGTTCAAGTAGAAAAAAAGAGCAACTGATAGTTGGTCTGATGTGTGTTTTATATGAAACTGGATTCACATTCAAATAGTTATAGATATTTAGTAGATATTTTAATATATAGAGTTTAGAAAAAAGCTACTGGATCCCTGAAAATAACACTCTGGATCAGCCATTACTAGTTTCTCCGATCACCACTCACCATGTCCATGCTTATTCACTGATATTTATTTAGTCTAGTTTTGGTTTCTGCGCATACTCAATTTCCGCCTATCACCTCTACGGTTATTGTCTGATACATTTAAGTTCAAGATTCAGCTTCATTTGTTTGAAATAACTCCGAATTGCCTCTGGTTTAATTTGACTCGTTAAATATTATAATATACTAATCCTATTTTGTACTTCAGTTTTTTTTAGTTTTTCAGATGATATTTCTTTGATTTTGATGCAAGTTTGTCGTCTGTTGTTGATTATTGTGCTGGATTGCAGCTTGTCATACTTTAAATGTCTGATTCTAGCTAGTGTTAGCCTAATTAGAGACAGATCCAAGATTTAAAATTTATGAGTTCCTATAGCAACTTTAAGTTGATATACAATAATAATTGGATTTACATTCAAATATTTATAGATATTTAGTGAATATTTTAATATATATATATACATACATACATACAGGGTTAAAGTAAAAGTTACTGGTTCTTGTGAACCAGCAGTCAACATTTTGGATCCGCCCGTGAATCTAATGGTAGAAGCACTATATTTTACTGGGAATTCTGCTGAGGTTAAGTTGTATTTTTTTGTGCTTAGTGGTTTTCTTGAATATGTAGATAGATACTATGCTGTCAAGAAAAGTATCTTTTAGACGGATCAGCATTTTATGATGATTGTGCTAGGAAAATAACTCTTTAGCTCTTTCTCATGTTCAAGTAACATCTTAACATCCATAAGTATTTCCACTATTTTGATACGTTTATAGTTGATGAAGTAGGATTTACGCCTGATTCAATGGCGATGAGATGTTCATGAAATAGTAAGACTAGCAATATTCAGGAAGTTTACAATTTGATACCATTTATATCTGTTTGACTTGTAATAACAGTGGCTACAACTTGTTGAGAGATCCACGTTACAACAAAGGGCTTGCCTTCACCGAGAGAGAAAGAGATGCTCATTACTTGCGAGGCCTTCTTCCTCCTGTGGTTTCCACACAGGAACTTCAGGTAAAATTTGTTACTAATTCAGGTCTCAAATCGTGAAATGTATGTGTGTGATCTTTATAAGAACTTTATTAATGTTTTGTGTTATGTCAAATAGGAGAAAAAACTTATGCAATCTATTCGCCAATATGACGTCCCTCTGCACAAATATGTTGCCTTGATGGAATTAGAGGTATCCTTTGGAAACGTTTGTTGGTTCTGATTTTTCATCTGAAACCAAGAAAGGAATATTGTTATGCCCAATATGTTTTTTGGTTGTAATTTGCAGGAAAGAAATGAAAGGTTGTTCTACAAGCTTCTTATTGATAATGTAGAAGAGTTACTTCCAATTGTCTACACTCCAACTGTTGGTGAGGCGTGTCAAAAATATGGAAGCCTTTTTAAGCGTCCACAGGGTTTATACATCAGCTTGAATGAAAAGTATGGAATTTGTGGGGTTAAAGGTTTCTTTTATTGCTTTCACATGATAGTAAATTCAACTGAAGTATGAATAATTTTTATATTCAGGGGAAGGATCCTTGAGGTATTGAAGAACTGGCCTGAAAAATCAGTCCAGGTCATCGTCGTGACTGATGGAGAAAGAATTTTGGGACTTGGGGATCTTGGCTGCCAGGGAATGGGGATACCCGTTGGGAAATTGGCTTTGTATGCTGCACTTGGAGGAGTCAGACCTTCAGCGGTACCAAAATTTGTGAATTATTATTATATCCTTGATTCCGTACCATATTCTTATCTATGAACATTTTCAATCGTCAATTTTTCTTGCATATGCAGTGCTTGCCTATAACCATTGACGTAGGGACAAACAATGAGAAGTTACTGAACGACGAGTTCTACATTGGTCTCAGACAAAAGAGAGCAACTGGGCAGGTGAGCTTTAGCACCATTCCAGATTATTATGTAGAAGTCTGAATTTTTACTGAAGCTGCTTTTGCTACAACATTTTGTCTTCTTTCAGGAATATTATGAATTGCTTCATGAATTCATGACAGCTGTGAAGCAAAATTATGGTGAAAAAATTCTCGTACAGGTCAAATATTTTAAACTTATCCAATATTACATCAATGAATGGTTCATCACTTTTTTCCCATGAGATGCCTGAACCTGACATTTATAACGTCATTCTCAGTTTGAAGATTTTGCAAACCACAATGCTTTTGAGCTGTTGGCTAAATATCGTACCACGCATTTGGTCTTCAACGATGATATACAGGTATAGTATATTGTCTCTGTGGCTGTTCTCATAGAGATTGATATGTTCATTTCTGATTGTTGATTACGCTATTGCAGGGGACAGCTTCTGTGGTGCTTGCAGGGCTTATTGCATCCCTTAAGCTACTTGGAGGTGCATTATGTGATCATACATTCTTGTTCCTCGGTGCCGGAGAGGTTATTTTCCATCCTTTTTGATAAATTTGCCGCTCCATCTTGGTTTGTTTTCAGTGCACAAGATTTTACAAATTAAATGGTGTAAAAAATGTATTAAACTGGTAACAGATTCCATAATGACTTAAAAGGAAATTAAGTCGCGTGTGGAATCATGATTTCTTTCTGTTTCTGCTAGTTTAATTGTCAAAATTGCGATGCATACATCATGAACTATTTATGAGGATCTCAAGGCCAAATGACTCATGTTAATCGCTTTATGATTGCAGGCTGGGACTGGTATTGCAGAACTGATAGCACTTGAAATTTCAAACAAGGTATCAGATCGGTTTATTCGCACAAACTGTAGAACGAAGATTTGTTCTAATTCCAATTGGTTACACGTAATAAATTTCTATGTCATTTCCTGCAGACAAACACTCCCGTGGAGGAGACACGAAAAAAGATCTGGCTTGTGGACTCAAAGGTAGAAAAAACATACGATCTACGATCTCCTTAGTGAAGCTCCTCTCTCTTCAGTTTTCATCTTATATATTATTTCATTGTACATATCCATCTAAATGAGTGATCATGTACAGGGTCTTATTGTTAGTGGTCGCAAGGAAACACTTCAATCCTTCAAGAAGCCTTGGGCACATGAACACGAACCTGTCAACAATCTACTAGATGCTGTTAAGGTACGATGAGATCCCCCACCGTCGATTTCCATCTTAAAAACTCATTTTTCTATGGTTTATGAACTCTCCTTGCTCTTAAATTTAGGCCGTTAAGCCAACCGTCTTAATTGGGACATCTGGAACTGGAAGAACATTTACGAAGGAAGTAGTTGAGGCCATGGCATCCATGAATAAGGTGATCTATTTCGTGTTTCATTTCTTTTTACCAAGCAAAATTTTATTTCTTGAGCTGACAGACCGAAAAACAATTTTTTCAGAGACCTCTGATTATGGCTCTCTCAAACCCAACCTCACAAGCTGAATGTACTGCTGAAGAAGCTTATACTTGGAGTGAGGTACTAAGTATCGATTGAGAAACAATTCCAGTTATATATATTTGTCGTCATTTTAGCTTACATTCATTACAGAAAAAACTAGAATTAGCGATGAACTTCGTCGCTAATCCGTCCTTAAATTGCTCGTAGCTAACACGATTTTTGATAATCCATCGCTAAATAGGATTAGCATCGGATTTTGTTGTTTAGCTACAAATTTTGTCCGTCTATAATTCATACTTTTTTAGTAGTGATTCATGACACTGACTGGCTTGTCAATTGCTTTTTTTTTTTTAAAGGGTCGCGCTGTTTTTGCCAGTGGAAGTCCATTCCCTTCTTTTGAGTACAACGAAAAAACCTACTTTCCTGGCCAGGTAATTGTGAATACATATGCTTTCTTTGTTAATAGTCAGTTCAGGATGGAACTATTCCTGATTTCTATTCTCTCCTTGCGATACAGGCAAACAACTGTTACATATTCCCTGGATTTGGTTTTGGTTTGGTCATGTCTGGTACAATCCGCGTGCACGATGACATGCTTTTAGCAGCTTGTAAGTCCAACAGACCAATGATTTCGTTTTGGGGTTCTTTTTCTGAAGTCTTCATATCTTCTCAATTAGATGCGATAATTTTCAGCACTACTAAAATGGATAATTACCTTTTGTGGCCGACCTAAAAAATAGTAGCCGGAAAATGTATATGTTCTGTATATCAAGTATAAATATAAATATAATATACATAAATATACACATTATATACGTAATTAGTGTATTTGTTTGTATATTTAGTGCCCGTAATTACGGCCCATGGGCTAAAATTTTTTGAAAAAGCTTTTCTAAAACTAGTTGATTTTCTATGAAACAGCGGAAGCTCTGGCTGCTCAAGTAACCGACGAACATTATGCCAAGGGAATGATATACCCTCCTTTTGCTGATATCAGAAAGATCTCAGCTCACATAGCTGCTAGTGTTGCAGCAAAAGCATATGAACTTGGTGAGTGTATTTCTTTTCATTTTTTGTGTATTTTTCACCTCTCTTATTTTGTTTAACTTAAACATTAAACAATTTGGTCAATTGTACTCCAGGTGTGGCAACACGTCTCCCTCGACCTGCAGATTTGGTGAAGTATGCTGAGAGTTGCATGTACACTCCTAATTACCGAAGCTACAGATAAATTGATTATTTCGCAGGTGGTAATATTGTATGCACCAGGGATTTATAGTCCGTTTCGACCTGCCTTTATTGTAAGCTTTTGTTGTGTAGTAAAACTTTCCTTTTTGCCGTGACTCGAGCAGTAATCGGGTTTATTGTGTAGTAATCTTGTAGTTGAGTGTCTTGGCATGCTGCCAAAGTAGTTTGTTTTCATAGCCATAAGAGCTATTAGAGGGGCCTCGAAGGTGAATAAATCGAGTTGTCAATGTTATACGGAATTTGATGTCAGATCTTTGTATCTGAATCTACTATATTGTTGTATCTTTCACTTTGAAGAAATGAAAAACACAAAAAGATGTACTTTACATTCTGAAAAATGAAAATATCAAAAAAGATGTACCTTTTATGTTTTTATGTGTCATATGAGATGTATTTCATTTGGTCTTGCACATCGTACTCTTATGTTTTATGCTATGTCAATGTTCATAGTGAATTTCTCACGTATCCACCCAGAAAGAGAGCTCGAGGCGTATATACACACATAGAAAACAAGAACTATGAAAGCCTCTTTATTCAGCACTATATAACATTATTCACATATTGATACAAAATGACCCACTATATATGGCCATATATCTCAAACTACATATAAAACAAGAACTGTGAAAGCCTCTTTATTCAGTACTATATAACATTATTCATCATATTAATACAAAATGACCCACTATATATGGCCATATATCTCAGACTTTGGGCTTTATAGCAGAGCTATAACCTTTGTCATAAAATTTAGACCAAAGCATAACACCCCCGTACTTTGGCGAACCACTAATTGCTGGTAGAACCTTAGAAACAAGAACACGAGATGGTATAAAACCACTTCCAGCTGCTCTTGGAGATGCCGGCAATCCTAGAAAAATCTTTCCAGCTTGAATATTTGCGATCCATTTGTTCCAGTAACTTTTTAGATTCTCCACGTTCCCACGAGAGTATTGACATGGAGCGTTGTTGTAGAATTGAACCCAAACATAGTCAAATAGGCCAGTTTTGAGTGCCCCATCTAGCCATGCATCTGGAAATGGACATTGTGGAGCTGCACTTAAGTATACTTTTCTTTGTCGACTGAATCCCGAGAGGGCTCTTGCTAGTTCATCCCAGTGTTTTGTTGTTCCACCTTCAATATCGAAATCGATTCCATCTAGAGCTGCGTCCCCTAGTGGACGTGAATTTGATTGACCTCCAAGATAGTTGTTCCATAAATAGTTTGCTACATTCCTGCAGGGTATTTTGACAAAAAAATAGCTTGAAATTGGTCACGGGAAGTGCAAAAGCTCAAAAAGTGTATAATAGCATTTGACTAGACTGGGAGTCCCGGAAAGAGAGAAATCTTTTTGACACATACTAAAAGTATCCTTAAAACTTGTGGTTTTAATCAACGTTTCTTAAGGCTATAAAAGTATGTGGTTAAAGATAAAATCAGATGCTTAGATAAAATCAGATGCTTAAATTAAAACTGCTCATCGTATTTGGTTTGGTATTGCAACTGCACCTGACTTCGAGAGTCAAGATGATATTACCGAGGACGTCTTAATCAGAATATTTTTGCTTCTCACTTCGGACCAATTTAATTAGTCACGTTTTCATATTCCAATTGAGGATCTGAATAATCAACTCTTCAATCAGTCATTAGAATCAATAGGCATTTAAATTGTTCATTTGAAAAAATTGGGTTCTCCCAATAACTAAAAAGCATATCATGCCTGAATCTAACTGGGGTTCACGTTGGTGGAGGAACTGGATTAAAAAAAAAAAAAAAAAAAATCTTAGCTTCCAAATACATATACATATCAGTCTTTTTGTATTATATTAAAAAAGAAAGGTGTCATATGTAGAATGTAACAAATAGAGTAGTTTATTTAGACGAGTTTTCCTTGTGTATCAATTCATATAATATTCCAAGCCGTGAGAATGAACAAATTCCTGATATGCTTTACGCGACACGAATCTAGATCAATCGAGCTAGTGAGTTCCAGATGGTTAAATCGAAAAAGAAAAGACTCAATCAATAGTAGATTATAATAAAAAATACTGAATTAATTGCCTCTGTGGCACTAGCTTGCCTGGCATCATCAGCAGAAGAAAGGTAATAGCTTCCAGCACCACCACCAAGGGAGAGCATAACTTTAATGCCTCTTCTTTGACATGCTCTAATATCATTGCTCAAACCAGTGCATGCACCAGCACTAGGATCACAATGACCAGCTAAGTTCAATACTGGTTTTTGCCCATTACCAAATACTACAAGGAATGCAATATTGACAATGACATAGTTATTTGATGCACAAGTACTAGCTAAGCTACCTTCATTCCCATTTTGGCCCCAATAAATTACAATTCCCCCTGCTTCTAGTTTTAGTGCTAGGAGAATTAGCACTAATGCTGAGAAAAGTAAACCACATTTGACACCCATAATTTTTTAGTGATTTTTTGTTTGCTAACACTCCAAATACCTGTTATTTATAGTTGGTGGTGTGGGAGAAAATGACAAAAATGGTCCCTTATCGTTTGTAGTATGTTCAAAATAGTCCCTTAAGTATCAATTGAGCAGTTTTGGTTCTTTAAATTTGCCAAAAGTGAGTACGCGTAATCTCTGTCTAATATTAACCAGACTCTGATTGTTAAATTTAAACGGAATTATAAAAATAGAAAATATTTAGGCGGGATTTACATTTGGAAGTACATATTTTGTAATTTATGTTATTTTTGATCTATTTCAAGAGTCTAGTGTAAGTTTTTGATGTGCAAATTGTGTTCTTTTATCTATTTCTTGTGTCTAATGTAGCTTTATGTTGCAGTTTCTAGAATTTGACAGAAATTTGTAGTGTTTCTGGCTACATTTTTTTTACAGTTCTAGTAAAATATATTCCCTCCGTCCTATTTTATATGAGGGTGTTTGACTGTGCACGAAATTTAAGAAATAAAAGAAGAGTTTTGAAACTTGTGATCTAAAACAAACCATAGAAATTTGTGTGGTTAGAAATCATTTAATTAAGGGTAAAAAGATAAATTTTAAATTGAATTCTTACTAAATAAAGAAAAACGTCATTCATTTTGTGACTGACTAAAAAAGAAAGAGTGTCACAAAATTGGGATGAATGGAGTAACAATTAGAGTTTGATGCATATTTAACGAAGATCAAAGTGCTCACACTACTAAAAATCTCTATTTTCTCACTGATCTCCCACTGAAAAATGTTCAGTGGCTATTTTTCCACTAAATATCGGTGGAAAAAACTTAAATATAGTATTTTCACGCGGAAAAATTAGGAAGTTTCCCAACGTTTCAATGAGAACTTGTTTCTCACCATGAGTTTTCCTAGTGAGCTGGTTCGATAAGAATGAGGTGGGAACATCATATTTTATAAAGACAAATTTCCCACTGAATGTCGGTGAGAAAAAGCTCTATTTCTAGTAGTGTCACTTTAAGTAAACTGACAAGACCAAACTGCTCAGTTGATACTTAACGTATTATTTTGGACCTACTGCAAAAAATAAGAGGCCATTTTATCTCTTCTTTTTAAAAAAAAAAAATTATATTAGTGGGTAGGGTAGAAAAAAGGGAAAATGGGGGAGAAGATTATAAGGTGGGAACTGAATCCTCATCAACAAAATAAAAGAAACCATATTTATCATTTTCCCGTTGGGTGTGTACTGTAACTTGCGATTTCGTGGAAATTTACATGGTGTTTTTACTGTTTTTGGTCTTTTGGGTTATGGATATTGCTTATTAAGTGGTTGACTTAATAAGCAACCACTGAACTAAAAATCATGTGTCTTCACTCTCCACTATATAGACAGATAAGAACAATTAATACTTAATAGCCTCCATTACATATATGTAGGAGCGGGTGTTCGGTTCTTCAAAATTTCGATACGCTTTATAGCTTGATTTTGGTTTCTTCACTTGTTCATACTTAATACCGAACCGATTTCGATTTTTCTAATTCGAGTCTGTTAGGTTACAAACCAAAGAAATGTAATTCGGTAGTTCTGATCATACTTCAAAAATGTAATATCTATCAATTAAGTACATTAACTATAAATGAAATAAGAATTGAAATGACTGTACAAAATAATAAAAGCCAATGCTGGAAATATTTCTATCAATGCACAGTTGAAAAAGAACTTCACAAGTTAGGCTTGGATATTCTTGTTCTCCTGATGTCACATGATGTGTTCTTTATTTATTGTTAGGCTTTTACCATCAGCACGGGCTCAACATATATTTATTATTTTATTCAACATATATTTATAATTTTATTTTTATGCAATTATAAAAAGAATTGATATATTCTACAATATTTCTTGAAAGTCACGTATGTAAAGATAGAAATTTTGGGAGCACGGGTTCAACAATTTGTGTCATGATGTTATTTCTTTATTTCAGTTTATATGACTTTATTTAAGAAAAAGGTTACGCGTTAATCAAATTTGAACCAGACTTTCAAAACTTATTGAATTTTTAACTACTTCTAAATACGGAAACATCATTTGAACTACCATTCTTCTAGGCTAAAACGTGAAACTTTTTATACATATAGTGATTATATATATTGTGTCATATAACATGGGTATAGATGCGGTATAAGATTTCTATCCTTTTTTTTTTTTTTTTTTACTTAACCTATCATAAGTATGTACTAATAACTTATTTTGGCTATTATGGTGCTCCGTATATAATTAGAAACTTAAGACATTGGAAAATGCCTTTTGAGAATGTAATACCCATCTTAGTTTCATTTTAGGATATTAAACAGTACTGCAATAAACATTCGAGTAATTTATTTTATCAGTTGTAACAATATTCAATTAATTTGATTATAGAATTACAGTTGGTGAGGTAAGATATCACCCATGGAACTACAAAATGTAATCAGTTGTAATAGTAACTTTTAAAAAATGAAGCTTCATAATAATATATTCAGAGCTACTTTTGAAAAATTAATCACCATTATTGACTTAATGGGGGATACTTTGAGAATTACATGGATATTGATTGATTTTTTAATATGGGGTCCACGTTTTTTTTTTCTTCAGTTGTAATAATATTCAATTAATTTGATTATAGAATTACAGTTGGTGAGGTAAGATATCTCCTACGGAACTACAAAATGTAATAAGTTGTAATAGTAACTTTAAAAAAATGAAGCTTGATAATAATATATTCAGAACTACTTTTGAAAAATTAATCACCATTATTGACTTAATGGGGGATACTTTGAGAATTACATGGATATTGCTTGACTTTTTAATATGGAGTCCTTTTTTTTTTTTTTTTTTTTTTTTGGGAGGTGGACGATGAAACCACCTCCAACTCATGCTTATATATAGTACTAGACGGCGTAGCACGGGCCCAACGCTTTGGATTATAGTGTATCTATGTGTATGTAGTTGTGTTTGGGTAGTGATAATATATATATTTTATATTGCTAATAAACATACATAAGTTTGCACTGTTTTTAAGCACATATATATATATTATGTTCAAAACACGATTAATATAACATTGTAATTTGTGCTCCGTATTCAAAATTTTATTATATTAGTGTTTGCTACGAATACAAAGTTTGCAAAAATTTATTAATACTTTTTAAAAAAGAAGACTTGTTTAAAAAGAAACTATTTTCTCTCTCTCTTTTGAGATAAAACAATAGCAATATTTAAGCATCAGTTGATACTTTGAATTTTAATTCGATTAATTTAAAGGTGTAAAATATTCTATTGTTAATGTATGTAGATTGGACATAAACAATACTTATTATTTTTTATCAAATTTTGATTTGGATAATTCTAATTCAAATTATTAAATTAACTTTACATGTTCAAAACGAAACAAAATAGAAATTTGATTTTCTATTTAAATGAAGAGCTACTATTTTTTAATTTTTAGTGAATACTGTTGGTTTAGCTCATTTTACTTGTCATGTTGTCTTTTACATGTTTTTTTAAGGAAACGTCAATTAGAATTATAATTTGACTAATTTACCTCATTTATTATTTGATCTCCATTTAATATTATTTTTTCTTTTAGGACATTAATCTCTTTTTTATACTATTATAGAAACATGAGTTCGGAGGAGGATCGTCGTCCGTCCTCCAACTCATGTAATAAAATAAAAAATAAAAAAAAGTGGACCCATACTAAAAAAAATAAGCAATATAATTTTTTTTTTTAAAAAGTGGACCCCATATTAAAAAAATCAAGCAATATCAAAAAAAAAAAATGTGGCCCCCATAAAAATGAAAAAGTTATTAAATTCTATCTTATTTTAAAATATAAATATTTTAAGTATATTTATTTTAGTAAACATAACAAATAAATGACATAGCGGAATAGCAAATACAACGAGCTTAAATATCTAGATTAGATCTCGCGCTAATATAAGAAAAGAAAGGAAATTATATGGTTTGACTACTTAATCTTTTGAAGAAAAGCAATAATATGGGGTCCATGTTTTTTGCTGTACAATAATTTCATTTGCTCTCACTAATGGGTTGATACGCATGTGGCAATGAATCCACCATTATTGACTTAATGGGGATACTTTGGAAATTACATGAATATTGTTTAATTTTTTAATATGGGGTGCACTTTTTTTTTTTTTTTTTTGTTGCTTGTTTTTTTAATATGGGGTCCACTTTTTTTTTGTTTTTGATATTGCTTGATTTTTTTATTGGGGTCCACTTTTTTTTTTTTGGCTTATTTTTTTTAGTATGGGGTCTACTTTTTTTTTTTTTTACATGAGTTGGAGGACAGACGACGATCCTTCTCCAGACTCATTTTTCTATAATAGTATAAATATATAAAGAATCTTAATATGTGCAACATTGATTTGAAAAACATGGAAAAGTGAACGTCTTGAAATAGGGAAGGTGGCTTTTCATCTTTCATTTATTGAATGTATCCCTATTTAATTGAGCAATTTAGAATAGTGTTGAGTTGGTCTACTATTTAAAATTTTGTCATTACTCTTTTTTCATGTAGTAAAATGGAGTACGTTAAATTACAAGAGTGGCAAGCTTTCTGTAAGCCTTTTCAGTTGTCCATTATAGAGCACAATAATTAAGAGATAATTAGAGTTTTTTATTTTATAATTAGAGAATAGGCCAAAAAAAAAAAAAAAAAAAAAAAAGGAGAAAAAAATATTCTTGGCCAAATTTCTTTTGACGAAAACATAAAGAACAGAAGGAAACAATAAAAGGTTTCCAAAAGGACTTTACGTGGAGTCAAAAGGAATGACAAAATCCGCTGGTGGAGGAAGAAGATAAAACTGTATTGGGTGCCATATTTGGTTTAGGTGATATGTTATTCGTAGTCTGACAAGTATAATAATTTGGGATAATTATATAGTGATATACAACATGGTTAACATTTGACTATAGTAAAGCCACGCATTAAGTAGGTGCATGATGTGGCACCTCTCTTATTGAGCAAGTTATGCACTGCCATTTTACTTTCATAAAAGGCCAAACCCATCGACAAACACCTGTGGTCGTTCACTTTTTTCACTTGAAAGACCTAAAGTGGCTCTTGTTCTATTTAGACAATTCAGGTGGGCCATTCCTATTTCACTTAGACACTTTTTGCACCGTTATCGGAGCAAAACCAACACCAGTCGTCTCCTATGTGGATTAAGTAGTCAATTAAATTGTGCCAGCTCATTTAAATTGTGTCAACTCAATTAAATTGTGTCAACTCATTTTAATTGTAAATTCACTAATTTGTAAATTCTTGGAGTTTTGACCATTAAAAATTGGGCTTTTGGGCTAGTTGGATGTGCAATGAGGTGGCCCCTCCTTTGGTGTTGGTTTTGCTCCGATAACAGTGCAAAAAGTGTCTAAGTGGAATTAGAATGGCTCACCTGAAGTGTCTAAATGGAACAAGGGTCACTTTAGGTGCTCAAATGAAAGAAATGGACGACACAGGTGTCTGTCGATGGGTTTGGCCTTCATAAAACTTGCTTAAACAGGATAAAAGGTTAAATAACGGTTTAAAATGATTGTATTTGCGCAAATCCGTGATCTATTCCTGTCAAATGACCTAGCCCACCTTGGTCATTTCATCGTCCGAACTTCGTTTTCTCCCCATGGTATTTCACCTTGGTTGTACCACGTATGTATTGTTTTTTCAGGTTGGGATATATTTTTTGTTATATGTATCTGTTTGATTGTATTTTTGTTGGTGTATCCTCGAGAAAATCGTATGCATCGTTCAAGAAATTAGCCATTTCAAAGTAATTTAATATAACTTCTTACAATGAATATTTTTATGCAAAAGATTATGGAGTTGCGATGTATCAAATATCTTGACGATAACTAAATTAAACGATGATGAATAAATAAAGGACTCAAAGACAAGTTATTTTGGACATGAAATAGATTCTTGGAATTATCAAAATAAAGACTACAAATCAAACTAGAAAGTAAAGGCGAAGAACCAAAAGTGCAAAAGATTAATATCTACCATAAAATTTTAAATATCTTACATAAAGATATACATGTATATATAGATGTGCAATTATAAATTTTAAATAAATATTTACATAGTCGGTTTGGTTTGATTTTTTAAATTATTTTTTGCTAAAACCAAAACCAAACCAAATTTTATCGATTTTTACAATTAAACCCAAACCAAAAGGTATCGATTTTTTTCTTCGGTTTGGTTCGTTTTTCGATTTTCCGTGAATACCCAAGTAATGACAGAGAATTTGGGATAGGGGAAGTTGGATTGGGGTTTGTTGTGTGTGTGTGGGGGGGGGGGGGAAGCAATTTAAAAAAAATGAAATATGAAAAAGTTTTTCATTTAATCAAATTTACATCTTTAACTTTATTTTTTTAATTTTATTTTAAGCTCTTTACACTATCAAAAAGTTGAAAAAAAAATGCACTTGTCATGTGAGCAAAATGTGGTGTACGGGGAACGGAATTTCAAATGAAGACGTGCGTAAAGAGATCAAACTCTAAAATTTTAAGAGGTGTTATAAAGATAGTGGGAAAGTGTGCGTTTTAGTATACTTTTTTCTTCTTTCTCAAACAGACAATCACAAAATCACGGACATTGCACGTGCAAAGCACGAGAGTACTGCAATAAAAAATCATAATCTTTTTTCTTTTGGTGAACAAGAACACGTCGATCAATTGCTACAAATATAGACAGATAGATACTTCAGAGGATATATATACAAGTAATATTGTTTCTTAATTATTCGTTAAATATAAACCACTTCTGTCAAGATATAAATTAACCAACGTCACATATGATCATTGAGCTAACATTGGACACCTTTTTGTTGAAATTCGTATACATACACAAAGCCGTCGTAGACATAGAGAATCGCTTTCGCTTTGCACGTACCTGTAATAGGGCATTGGTAAAAGGGAACCCTAAGAATCTTCTAGCACCATGACTATCACAAAAAGATGCCGGACTAATGAAGTCACAGGCATATTTAGAGGTAGGTTAGTGATTCTTAGGTAAAAATTTTAACCCTGTAGACTTCTTCATAAATATGATTGCCTAAGCACTCCTAATAAAACGTTTTCTTCTATCAAGGAAACTCCGAATATATTTGCATAACCATATAATATTATTTGATTCTTTCCATTATTGGTATACAAGGTAAATAATTAATTACCTAATATGTGGTCCATGTTAAATGTCTCTAATTAATGAAACGTTAATTTCTAACACTTTTATCTAACTAATAGGAACCCAAACAATCCTTATAAAGCCACAGACATTGCACGTGTAAAGCGCGTAACCACAATAAAAAGAATAGCTTAATTGAAAAAAAAAATCCTCATTCGGTAGCAACAGACAAGAATCTAAACAACTTGTGTCGAGTTACACCGATAACAATACGTTTAGTGGTGATCAATTAACTTTTCTTAAATCTTTTTCAGCTTTTATACTTATTTGTTCTCCGAGATGTAAAGTATTACATATATAGACGAGTTATATGTAGATATAATTGTTTTTAATTTTCAGTTGTTATAGATACAGCTCATACACAAAGAGAAATAACTAAGACTTTCTTTCATTCAATGAGCAAGCCACCAAAGTGAAATTAATATGTGAAGAAAATAAATAGAATTTTTCATCTATTATAAATATAGAACGTATGCTCGAAAACTTTCCTCCCTGAAGTAAATATAATCTAGATAAAAATGAGATCGGTCGTTACTAAGATAGACAATTTATATCCATAAAATATTTAAGAAGGTATACCATCAAGTATTATTCCTTAGCTAAGGCTGGATACTTTTTCTCTACTGATAGAAATTATCCAAACGAATTCTTACAAAATCAAGTGCATTACACATATAAAGCACGTGAGTCGTGATCGTAAAGAGACTAGCTTGATTAAAATCCGTTTCTCTCATGTGGTTGAGCAGCTCATCAAAATGAAATTACTTTTGTCTGTTATACTTATTCCTTATCATATTTGTCTTTTACATGTAAAAAGAATAAAAGGATAATTTGAATAAACTATATATTCTTCATTATTTAATCTTAATTTAATTACTCTTTGTCCACATTTATTAAAGTAATAATAGTAAAGGTGAAAATAATAATTAATTTTATCTTAATTCTTTAAAATAATAAATATTTTAATGATTATGACAGGTAAAAAAAATCACAGAGAGAATTATTATTTCCTAACATTAGCTAATGCTCTCCATAATCTATAAACCAAAAATAAATAAATAAAGTATATTAAAAATATTTTTTACCATAAAGAAATACACTCTGTTACTTCACTCTTCTTTCTTTATGTTTCTTTTTCCCATAACATTTAACATTTTCTTTTATATGCGCCTTCAGCTGGTGTTTACTTTTATTAATCAAAGAAGAAATACACAAAGGAGCAAAAGCTGGCGAAAGTCAAAACACCTTCAATTGGCTAATGCTCTCCATAATCCATAAATCAAAAGTAAATATAAAGACAAAAACAAAGTACATTAAAAAGAATTTTTTTTTACACGAGAAAAGATAAAGAAAATGAAACTATCTTTTAGCTCACTCTTATCTCTTTATATAATTTGTGGTTTCAGCTTGCGCTTGATTTTATTAATCAAAGAAATATACAAAAGGGTAAAATGGGCGAACGTCAAAACACCTTCTACCAAAAACAAAATCATGCAACAAGCAGACTACATGGGATACATAGTCCTATGAATAGATTATATCAACAAAAAATTAGGTCTCAAAAAAATTCTTTATTCTAGACTATATTTTGCCATAGGTTTTTTTTAACTCACATTAATGAAGTTAACCCCTTCATCTATTCTCTCTGGCTTCTTTTTATTACACCAAAATGGCTTTTTTTTTTTTTAAACCCAAATGGGTATTTCCAATGTTGCACAAATGCAACAAATTTTGTTTTTTTTTTTTTTTTTTGGGAAGGAAAATATTAAAGGAAAATGGTTATTTTAAGTTATTTTAAGTTTTTAACCGTTAAAAACTTAAAATAACCATTTTCCTTTAAGTGTGTGTGGGTTGTGTTTGCATTCAAATGGTCAATGCTTATTGTCTAGATTTGCATTGAAATGGTAGTTGCTATTTTCCCAATGTTTGTTATGTTAACATGTTGAATAGGCTAACCATTACTAACCAGATGGTATTGCTTCACAAAGTCATCATAATCATATTCAATATGCTAACCAAAATTAGATTACATTGTGAATCATCTAAATAGAACTTGTACTACAACCATTGTTAATCATCTAAGTACAACTTCACTTCAACCTAATTAGTACTACTACCAGAACCAAGAAAAAAACATAAAATTACATAGGACACTAATACATAGACAAATCTTCAATGTTTTTGACCACTCCAACTCTTTGGGATATAACTTAATTACCACAAACTCACTTTTAGTTGTGTTTAACTAAAAAAGCCTGTTATGTTTAGTTATGCCGACAAACAACAGCAAAATGCGGACAAGTTTGCCCATTAAAAGTATGCCACAGCTTTTGTTAACATTATGCCGATGAACTATATATATGTATTTGTCATTCCAAACTAATTATGGGTTGCATTGTATAGGTTAATTGTTAAACACCACAGAGACGAACCCATTGTCATTAACGTGAGATACTAACTACTATTCCCTTAATTCCAACAATTTATTGTTAGGTTTTGAAGTATATATACAGGATCCACACGAATTATTGATTTGTTAATTTCTTTGGGATATAACTTAATTACCACAAACTCACCGTATGGACGCAAAGTTTTATGGTTACTTTAAATTTAATAGTTGTTATATTCCGTTAAGTTGGACATATCGCTTGGGTTGCTTGTCTCAAGGAATTCATACTTATGTTAATTGTTGTTAATTTGTAAACCGAGATTAAGCATGTGAGAACAATATCAAGATTAAAATGCAAGCTCGATCCGAGGCATACTTTCTTAGAAATGCAAGAATATCTTGGAGGGAGTTATATTTAGTTATCATCCGGAGTTGTGTTTAACTAAAAGTATTTTAGTTTATTGATAACTTTGAAATGAAACGTGCTTTCACCACAAGGATAGTTGTATTTCTGTTCTTTCAGCTGTTTATGGCATTGCTAAAGAAGACAGTTAATGTTGCACGAAATACCCATTTGGGTTTAAAAAAAAAAAGGCATGCCATTTTGGTGTAATGGCTGTAAAAAGAAGCCATTTTGGCTCCGGACTCATCTATTCTCTCTATAGCTTTTATGACCCCACCCACCTCCATAAATCACCCCCTCCTTTGCCCCATTCATGAGCTTTTTCCCCAGTATATAAAAACTAGATGGTGTTGGCTCAACAGTATAGACAAAGTCTTTGAAACTGTTGATGGAGTTTAAGTTATAGGCGCAATTTAAGTTAAAAAGTCATAGGAACACCACCGCCTGTAGCAGACAAACAACAGCAAAAGACTCCCTTTCCACAGCTTCCATATTGAACTATTTAAGTTTTTTTTTGTTAGTGGTCGCAAGGAAACACTTCAATCCTTCAAGAAGCCTTGGGCACATGTATTATGGAGATTTAGTTGTTAAGGCTTCGTAAAGGCTAGTAATTGGTTGAGACATTGGGAAAACATCGTGTGGGATGTTTCATGGAGTATTTTAGTATTGATGATGATGTTGTTGTTGTTATTGTTGTTGGTATTGTGATTTTGGGCTAGGGATATAAACAGGGGAGATGCTGCCCGAATTTCGGCAGATTCTAAAAGGATTTAATTTGAAGGCTTAAGATAAGCAAATGAGGATAAGCCTAACAATAGTATGAATTCTCTTGAATGTAGATCTACGAGCTTGGGAGGATAAGCGTTAAGTATTTAAGGAGACCAAAAAGGTATGTTAAGGCTAATCCCTTTCTTTCTAAAGGCATGATTCTTTTCTTATGAACCCATACATGTTTTCCATAACATCCTTATTCTCTAAAGCTAGAAGTTCATGATTCTCAAAGTTTTTATGATACTAAAGATAGATGTTTTCTATGATAATAATGATGATGATCCCATTTCCAGAAATTCCAAAGCTTATGGTTTTGATGCTATTATGAGATTATTGAGTTTATTTCATGATTTTCTTGATTTCATTCGTTATTGTTGATCTCACCTTATGATAATTGTTCTTCAAGGTGAGATATACCGATGATGACTGTTCCATAATATAAATCGGAGGTTACCGACCTTACGTCACTCCGATAAAATAGTAACTTTTAATTGGGCTCTCATGCATGCTATTTATATTATATATGTATATATGATATGAGAAAAGATGACGGCGTTATATACGCGTATATTATATGTATATGGGGTATGGGAAAAAGGGTGACGGTGTTATATAAGCCTAACCACCTGATCAGTTGGTATACTACGATATCGTCCCGGACGCGGGATGCCCGGACGCGAGATATATGGGTATATAATGATGATATAATATATTTATAGATCGGGCTGCACGTTCCGCAAAGACTATTATGTTATATATGTATGAGAAATGTTTTTGTGAAAAAGGCTAAGCATGCATGGTATCCGCCTAAGAGACATTCAGATGTACAGGTTATCTCTTTATTTCATGTTATGTTCCCTATCTCTTGTTATGTTGCTATTCATGCCTTACATACTCAGTACATTGCTCGTACTGACGTCCTTTCTTGTGGACGCTGCGTTCATGCCCGCAGGTAGACAGATAGACGGATCTGATTCTTAGGAGTTTCATCAGCGGAGTTTCAAAAATGCTCCAGTTGCTTCGGAGCTGTAGTTATTGGTACTACTCTTGTGTATATATACTTGGGCATGGCGGAGTCCTGCCCCATTTTCATGGATTCATGTATTCTATATAGAGGCTCGTAGATAGATGTGTGTAGCTAGAAGTCCCATATCGTTATCAGTTCATATTGCTGTATAATATTTTGGAAGCCTTGTCGGCTTGTGATGATGGGCATAATTGTTGATGATTATATAGAAATGTGCTGTTATCTTGTCACATATGCCCTTACAAATCATGATACCCATTTGCTAGCTTTGTGGCCCACCTAGAAATAAGTATGAGATGTATGTTCAGTGGTTCTCGGTAGGTTAGCTCCGGGTACCCGTCATGGCCCTCCAGTTAGGGTCGTGACAAAAAACCCATGAACAAATGTGTGGGCTATTCAACAATCTGGAAAGCAGTAAGTACTTTAATCCGCGAGATCTGTCTGTACCTGCTCTTTTTCGTTACCTAACACAATAAAAAACAACAATGGTATGTCTGGTTACTGGGTACTCAGTGAGTGTTTTCAGGACAATAGTTAATATAACAAAATAATATAATAAGGATCAAGAAACGGTGTCAATAAAAGCTGTTTAAATTAAGAGAGAGAATAAATCACCAAACTTAGTAACACTATTAATGAAAACCATTAAAGAAGAAATAAATCAATTTTAACTCGTTATGTCATTTATCACATTTAAGTCTTTCAATCATGAATTCAAGATCATCAACAAGCCACTCACAGACAACCAAAGTATCATGCATGCCAATACAGGTCCAAATCAACATAACGAAGGGACGACAATTTAAGGTTCCTTGAACTGCATAGAAGCACCACATCGGGGTTTGTCACCCTCGACGACTATCCTTTCTCCCGAATAGCTAGGCAAAACCACATCAGGGTTATGAACCCTCGATGACCACTCTTCCTCCCGAATGGCTAGGCATGAACCACACCAGGGCTATCGACCCTCGATGGCCACTCTTCCCTCTGAATGGCTGAGCAAACCCCACTAGGATCTATAGTGACTACCCTTCCTCCCGAGTAGCTAGGACAATCACAACCAACAGAGAATCATAGCAAAGCAGTCGAATCACAATCATGGCATAGAAGCCGAATCTCAAATCATGGCATGGAAGCCGAGTCACAAGTCATATCATGATAGTCACATCCCTTATGGGGTAATTCGAGTTCGAATACCAAAGCTTTATATCTACCTTTTCGATCATCCCTTAGAGAGGAAAACAATCATGAATACGTATATATAATATAGTACAAATAAGGTTTAATGTGGGCTTGTCCCTCACACACACAAACCGCAACCAAAGAGTTCATAAAATCGTTCGAAAGAGTATGTTAAAAAAGAGACATACCTCTAATCCCACTATAAGCTAGAAATCGGATTCCTTCCAAGTTCATCAATCACACTACAATGTTTATTAATAACAAAGTTTAGAACTTTAACCAATTCTAGGGATTTCTACCCTTATTCGAAAAACTAGGGTTTTTCTAGCCTTAAAACTTGTTCTTGAATCCGTATGTGAATCATTAGTGAATTCTAATCTTGTAATATGCTCTAAACCAATCTAAACCTTATTACTAAACTCAAAAAATCAAAAGTCTTACCTCTTAGACGAACTCCGCACGCCCTTATCTCCTTCTTCTTGAGTTTTCAAGAATCTAGGGTTTGGAGAGATGAACTAGTGTTAAGAAGAGGTGAATTTAGTGTAGAATCAATGTAGATGGAGTAGGAACTCACCTTAGAGGTTTGGAGAGGCCTTAGGGTTGATTTTTCATGATTAGAGAAGTTTAGGAACTAACCCCCAAGCTTAAATATAAGAAAGAAAAGCGAAAATCCGACTTTTTACCCAAAACCCTACGTTTTTGCGATGGGCCAGCGATGCATGGCCATCGCGAGACCCCCTGCAGACCTAAGATTCAGAAAGGGTGTTTTTGTGCCCTCGGAGCATGTCGCGGATCCATCGTACGCGCGCGAAGCGTGGCCATCATGCGGCCCGTGTTAGTTTCTGCGCAGTGTTCAGTAAAATGGACATAACTTCTTGTAAAGAGCTCCATTAGGCCTCCATAATATATCGTTGGAAAGGTATTTCAAATACCTACAACTTTAATATTTTGAGTTTTCTCAAATTTCCTACGAAAATACCCTAAAACTGGACATAAGTGCAGACTGTCTGAGATTTAGACGAATTTAGAAGCCCTTAACAACTCCATTTTTTGATTTGACTTCAAAACAACATTTTATCACCCGAAATCATCCCGAATGGATTCATATAGCTAAAATATCATCTCAATACTAGTTTTTACACATTCACACCTAACTCAGATTTACGGGGTGTTACAATATGACTCTAAATAGAGACTGGCATCTCTGCGTGAAGAAATGATAAGGTTGTATTAAACAGATCCAAATAACGCTTCTAGTAATGTGCTTGTGCCCATATCTTCCTGTCAAGAGACCACTAATTTATAAAGCACCAAATTTCGCAAACATAGCGTCAATCAGTCAATCTACTACAACTCAATTTGAAACTTGTTGGGCTTGTTTATATGAAAATTTTATGAGGTAAGACTGACATAATAATCTATTGTAGGACTGTACTTCTTCTATTTACGTTCTCTTAATTAGTTACTTGATTTTAATATTTATTGTATTAAGGGCTAAAATTTTATTGGGTAAAGAATAAGAGGGATTATTTCTGGTATAACTAAAGGTACATTTCTAGGTGAAGCAATTTTCTTCAAAAGAATGTGGGTTGTCGTGGCAGGTACATAGACAAAATGGGAAAAGTTAGAGGTCGTGGCTAGCTGATGTTTAGACATGCAAGTACACCCATAAAACCTAAGAGATACAATGACTAACATAACCTTAGTTAAAATTTAATGCCAAATAACAGACATGTTGAACTCATTTTGAGAACAATATGTTTAGGGATTAAAGAAGAACTCTAAGCTTCTCTGGAATATCATCAAATAAGGTATCCTCGAAACTTTTCTGGTTTCCTATGCCAACAAGCTAAAGCTACTTATCCCTTTAGCTTTACTTTGTTAGATATTTTATCTCCATTCTGTTGAAGATAAGGATACTGATATACAAGATATATCATGATATACATAGGATATACATGAAGATATTGGATATGCATTGTATGCAGTTGGTTATCCGACTAACTTGAGTCTCATATGTATTCAATCTCTTGTACTTAGTTAGTTATGATAAGTCTTAGACTAGTATAGTTAAGCTTGAATAGAACTCTCTAATGTATATCACTTATAGTAGGCTAAGGTCTCTTGTATTTACTCCTATAAAGGAAGATGTTGTACACAACTATATTCATCATCAATAACAAATCTTTTCCCTCTGATTTGGCTTAAGAATTCTACATGGTATCAGAGCAATAGAACTCTTCTTGCTGTTTTAGTCGTAAACATCTTGAAACTACACCTTCCTATCCACTCTCAATGGCTCCAAACACACCTACTGCTAATACTCTCTCAACTTCATCACTGCACCACCTTATTGCTTCATGTTCCATTAAACTTAAACCAACAAACTACTTGATCTGGAGAACACAGATGAGGCAACTTATTCAAGTAATGAGGTTGACATATCTCATCAAGGAAGAGGCAAAAGTACCATCATCTGAGAAAGGAACACGAAAAACTACTGAAACAGACTCTAAGGGAACTGTAGACAGCAGTAGTAAGGAAGATTGGGAAGAGAAAGATGTCCTTCTCAGGAGTTATATTTCAGGAACTTTAACAGAAGAGAGTATGTACACATAGTAGGATGCACCAGTGCTAAAGAGATGTGGGAATGTTTGAAGGAAGCCTACCTTCAAGCAACCAAAGATAAGGAGTTTCAACTTAAACAACAACTGCAAAATATTAAGTTGGGAACCAAGAAGATTGATGATTACATTAGGGAGTTCAAAGGCATCTGTGATGGACTTGCAGCCATACACAAGCCTGTTGATGAAGACAGCAAAGTGATCAACTTTGCTAGAGGTTTAGGTCTCAAATACAAGACCTTCAGAACTGTCATGCTAGGCAAGGCACCATATCCTACTCTAAACCAATTTGTCAATGCACTTAGAGGCTTTGACATGAGAGAGGATGAAGAAGAAGTGCCTCAGCAAAACTTTAACATGGCATTCTCTGCTCAAAGGGGTAGAGGAAGAGGAAACTACTCTCAAAGGGGCAGAGGAAACAATAACTTCAACTCAAAGGGAAGAGGTTTCAGGCCTTCTGGACAAGGAAACAACAGTCAAAACAGTCAGAACAATTCAGGTGGAACTCAAAACAAAGGGAAGGATGCATCTGAGGCATGTCAAATCTGTGGTAGAAATAACACACAGCTTTAAAGTGTTTCTACAGGTGGGATTATTCATATCAGGCAGCAGATGAGTTGCCACAAGCATTAAGTGCTGTAAACCTACAGAACATATCCAGTACAGATGATTCAATGTATATGGATTCAGGAGCAACCACTCACTTGACAAACAACTCAGGTATTTTATCTGAACTTAAGAGCTATAATGGTTCTGATAAGATTGTTGTTGGAAATGGTTCAAAGTTAGATATTACTCATGTTGGAAACACAACTAAAGCAGGACTAAAATTAAAGGAGGTTCTTGTAGTACCACAGATCAATAAGAATTTACTTTCAGTCAGCAAAATTGCAAAGGATAACTCATGCACTCTTGAATTTGATGAGTCTCATTTTGTTGTTAAGGACAAGAAGACAAGGAGTCTACTGGCTAAGGGAACTAAAAAGGAAGGCCTATATGCATTGGAGGATAACAACTTGTTTGCCTTAACTGCTGCACAAGACTGGAAGAAATCAGACACAATTTGGCATAATAGATTAGGACATCCTAGTTTAATATCTTTACAAATTTTGAGTAGAAGTAGTTGCATTGATGTTAGTGCTTGGAATAAAGTGCCTAGTGTTTGTTCTAGTTGTTAGTTAGGGAAGAATTGTTAACTACCTTTTTTGAGAAATAAAATTGAGAAAGAACCTTTATTAAAATCCATTGTGATCTGTGGGGTCCTGCTCCAGTTGAATCATCTCAACATATGAGATATTATGTGGTGTTTGTTGATGATCATACAAGATATTCATGGGTCTATCCATTGAGAAAGAAGTCAGACTTCTTTGACACCTTTCTAAAATTTCAGAAAATGGTAGAAAAGGAAGCCAAAGGTCATAAATATATTTCAGTGTGATGGAGGTGGTGAATTCATAAAAACTGAGTTCATCAAACATATGGAGGATTGTGGTATCATAAGACATATTTCTTGTCCTAACACACCAGAACAAAATGGAATTGCTGAAAGGAAACACAAGCATATAGTTGAAACTGGACTAACTCTACTGTTTCATGCAAAGTTGCCTTTATTTCTATGGGTAGAAGCATTTTTGACAGCAGTGTTCCTCATAAACAGATTGCCTTCATCAGTTTTAAAAATGGAAACACCTTTTGTTAAGTTGTTTGGTGCTCAACCTGACTACAACAGTCTAAAGGTGTTTGGATGTAGGTGTTTTCCATACATAAAAGGCAGTACAAAGTTTAGTCCAAAAACTTATCCTTGTGTATTTATAGGATACAACAGTTTGCATAAGGGATATAGGTGTTATCATCCTCCAACAAGAAGAGTGTATGTTTCTATACATGTAATCTTTGATGAGTCTCTACTACCTTATGTGCACTCAGATCAGAAAGAGGCAACCCCTGATGTTTCAACTCACTTAGCTACTTTTACTGAGTTTTTCTCTAAGTTACAGGTGCAAAATCTAGAAGAAGTGCTACCTAGTGATCATGTTGATCCTAGTGATCATGTTGATCATGCTCTTGCAAATACTGATGCTGTCATTTTAGGGGAAGTGTCCACAGATGATGCAATTACTCAGCATGATTTATTGCAATTTACTACAGCTGATGATGATGGAGTTACCACAACTGATGGTGATGGAGCAGCAACTAATCAGGATCATGCATCAGACATAGAAGTCCTTGATGATGATCAGGTTTCAAGCAGTGACTCTGATGACAACATGGAGACAAATACAGCACAAGACAACATAGTGTCTGTACATGATCCTCAAGGAATACAGCTGAAGGTGGACATCTAAAAATGGTTCAATCCTCCTAGTGATACAATTCATGTTTCACATCAAGAAGATACAGATCCAGATCCAGCAGTAGAAGTTGCAGGTCCTACAACCTCTGGTGAACAAGGACATCCCATGATGACAAGGTACAAGGCTGGGACTGCTGCAATAGCACATGTTTCCCTTACTGCTAGCAAGGTGGAGACATACAAGGAACCAACAAACATTAAAGAAGCCTTGAAGAGTCCACATTGGCTTGCAGCAATGCAAGAGGAGATTAATTCCTTGCATAATAACAATACTTGGATACTGGTGCCAAAAACAGCAGGAATGAACATAGTTGGCTCAAAATGGGTGTTCAAAACCAAGTTGAAGGCAGATGGAACCATAGACAGACACAAAGCAAGACTAGTTGCTAGAGGCTTTTCTCAGCTTGAAGGAATTGACTTTGAGGAAACTTTCAGTCCTGTGATTAAAGCTACTACTATAAGAGTTGTATTGTCAGTTGCAATCAGCTCAAACTGGAAAATCAGACAGCTAGATGTCAAGAATGCATTCATGCATGGTCACTTACAAGAAGAGGTGTTTATAAGCCAACCTCCAGGATTCACAGATCTCAGGTATCCAAATCATGTGTGTTCTCTAAAGAAAGCATTGAATGGACTCAAACAAGCTCCTAGAGCTTGGTTTGACAGGTTTAGTTTGCACTTACTTCACCTAGGATTCATATGTAGCAAAGCAGATTCTTCCTTATTCACTTTGCATTGCAAAAGAGGAACCATTTTACTTCTGCTATATGTAGATGATATCATAATAACAGGAAGTAATCATGAGCATGTCTCAGAGGTGATCACCACATTAGGCAAAGAATTTGCAATGAAGGATCTTGGATTACTTCATTTTTTCTTAGGTATTGAAGTCAAACAGTTCTCAGGAGGAATTCATTTGAGTCAAGGCAAGTATGCAGCTGAACTCCTACATAAGACTGATATGACACTAGCAAAGGCAGTACATACACCTTTGGCTCAGAAACATGTCTAACAATAAGCAACAGGCAGTCCTGTTGATGTCTCTTTGTACAGAAGCATTGTTGGGAATTTACAGTACTTAACACTCACCAGGCTTGATATCACTCATGCAGTCAACTTGGCTAGCCAGTTTATGCAAAATCCCAATAGTGAACACCTTCAAGGTGTAAAAAGGATCCTCAGATATATCAAAAGAACTCTGCATCATGAACTCAGAATCATTTCACAGTCTACTTGTAGGTTATATGGTTACTCGGATACGGTAGCATCGGGGAGGCTGGCGTACAACTAGGAGATCAACTACGGCGACACATCTATCTCAAAGCAAGCGCATTTCTTGGGCATCCAAGAAACAATCTACAGTGGCAAGATCAAGTGCTGAAGCTGAATATAGAGCATTAGCATCTACTGCAGCTGAGATGACATGGATCATCTATATTCTCCATGATATTGGAGTATATATCAGGAAAGTCCCTATATTGTACTGTGATAATTTAAGTGCTTTGTACATGACTGTTAATCCAGTACTGCATGCAAGAACTAAGTATGTTGAGATGGACTACCATTTTGTTAGAGAAAAGGTGGCTAGAGGACAGTTGCTAACACAGTTTGTGAGGTCAAAGGATCAGCTAGCTGATATACACACTAAGGCTTTGACTAAGCAGCTATTTATTGGTTTCAGAAGCAATCTAGGAGTGACAGTTCCTCCACCCACTAGCTTAAGGGGAAGTGTTGAAGATAAGGATCCTGATATACAAGATATATCAGGATATACATGAAGATATTAGATATGCATTGTATGCAGTTGGCTATCCTACTAACTTGAGTCCTATATGTATTCAATCTCTTGTACTTATGTTAGTTATGATAAGTCTTAGACTAGTATAGTTAAGCTTGAATAGGATTCTCTCATGTATATCACTTATAGTAGGCTAAGGTCTCTTGTATTTTACTCCTATAAAAGGAGATGCTGTACACGACTATGTTCATGATCAATAACAATTCTTTTCCCTCTGATTTTGCTTAAGATTTCTACACATTCTAGCTGGAGGCTACTATTATCTCCGTTATGCACCTAATCTATACAATCCAGTCAAGGAGCTACACCTATAGCTAATTCTTGAACTCAACTACAAGCTTGAGACGAAAGAGAAATAGAAGGAACTTTAAAACTTCCATTTCCAAGACCCTTTAAATCCAATGACTACTGAAACGCTAGTGTAAAACTAACATAAACAAACTTTCGCTGCCTGCAGCAACAAATCAAACAGAAATTCAAGGACGAAATCTAACCAAAATTTCACTACGCGGCTATTACGCAGGCTTAGGGTTTTCCCGCCAAGTGCTCCACTTGATTCTCCCTTAATCCTGATGAAACTGAAATAGAAGTACATAAAGTGATGGTCTATAACGACAATAGTCTGTAACGTACAAACCTAACAATGGATAATTTTACCAAAATGGCCAAAGGCTTCTTCAAGCTCATGGTCTGTAACATCTCATGAAACCTACGACACTTGTATATGCAACAATCTCTACATTATAGTCTTTCATCACGTATTCTAAAATTGAACAAATTACCAATTCTTCTACAAAAAACCTTAGAAATTAACCGAGTTGAAATCAAAATAAAATTGAACTTTGATTGCACAAAAGAGAGAGAACATACCTGTGAATGAGAGAAATGGGCAAGAACAGCGAAGAGAGGAAAAGAGACAAACTCAGGAACGCCGACAAAGATGAGTATGAGGTGGATACAGGAATAAAAGCCACGTATGTATTGCTACATGAAATTATATATGAAATGACAACAATATTTGAAATCTACTATCACAAAGCACACATGTCGATCCGGATAGAAACCCACACTTCTATATAGTTAGAATGCAGGGATAAAAAAAAATTTGTATGACCCATGAAAGAATTATCACATTTTTTATTATAATTTATCATATATTGAACTTGTTTCGAAATTTGTTGTAATTTTTATACTTATTCATTTTAGGGAGATACATATTTTACATATATAAACAAGTGATATCTGGAGCGAATTAAATAGAATTTTCTATATATATATATTACAAATATAGACAAATGGATATCCAAATACAAGTAGGTTAGACTTTCCTCCAAGGAGGTATATTATAATTTTGGTGAGAATGAGACTAACGGTTATAAATATAGATATAATAGCTATAGAAGAAATAATAAGCCTATGCCATATATGATCATTGAGCTAAAACTAGACACTTTTTGTCCAGCTTATAGGAAACCAAACGATCCTTACAATATCACTATCATTGCACGTGTAATGCACGTGACTGTAATAAAAAGAGTAGCGTAATAACAAAAATTCTCCAAATTTGATAGCAATGGACAAAAGTTAACAATCTTTGTCGAGGTATACTGATAACTATACGTTTAGAGAGAGTTAGGTAACTGCTTTTGTTTTAGTTAGGTAACTACTTTTGTTTTCTACGACAAAGAATTTTAAAGTTCTACAGATAAATGACATGTTTCACTCCTCATCACTATAGTCAAATTCATAAAAATAAAAGTTTATTTTTTTATTTTAATATAAAAGAAATTAATCAATCAAAACATCGAGAATATTTTGTAATTTTTTTCTCCTAGGAACTTCCGCTTTTTTGCTCCCTTGGCGACTCAAACCCATAACTTTAAAGTTGGAGATAGAGAGTGCTTACCATCTGAGTAATATTATTTTATTGAATTTGACGATAAAGTGAATTAAATCTTCAAATTATCTGTAGATAAATGAAATGTGAAGAGAAATAAGTAGAATTTTTCATCTATTATAGACATAGACACACTACAACAAAATATGCTTTTAGCGGCAATTAATTTGCGGCAATAACTTAATTGCCGCTAATTATATTCTAGAATCAATTATTACCTATGAATACCAAACTTTAGCCCTAACAATAAATGTCGCTATAGGCTTTTGCGACCTTGGATCTAATAGCATTAACCAATTGATGTTAAATGTTTGTATGACAATAAATATTGCCGCTAAAAGGAAAATATATTGGGACTAAAAGCCTCTTTTGGTGTAGTGACAACGGATACTCAAAGATAAATAAGGAAACCTTTCCTCTAGTTGTAATTATAGTCTAAATGGAGATTGACCGTTATCAATATAGAAAATTTATATTTATAATTATATTAAGCAGTTTTTTTACCTTAAACGAGTCACAATTTTATTGTCGCTTGAAACATGAGAACATTGAGAAGGAGGTCATACCCTTTACACCAGTGTATGACTGGATAGACCAAAGCAAAGAAGTGATCCTATTCTATCAGCAAAAAGCCAAAATCAGCTGGGGGATTAAATGTTCTAGACTTTCTGACCTGGAACAAAGCTGCCATTAGCAAGTTATTGTGGGCATTGGCTATGAAAAAGGATAAACTCTGGGTTTTGTGGATCCATTCATTCTATATTAAGAGGCAAAATCTTACTACTATGCCAGTACCAAAACAACCTTGCTGGATAGTTAGGAAGATATTTGAGGCTAGGAAATGGATTCAAGGGCAAACATATATAATTCAAGCTTTACAACCTATGACAGCTCAAGGGAATTACAGCATCAAGAAAGCTTATGGGGTTATGCTCCCTCAATATCAAAAGGCTACATGGACGAATCTGATACTAGTGAAAGGGCCCTTGCCTAGGCATCACTTTATACTATGGATTGCACTACACCACAGACTCTCAACTGTGGACAGATTAGCTAAATAGGGAATACAAGTGCACAAAGATTGTGTACTCTGTGATTCCAGGCTTGAGGAAAATGCTGAACACCTGTTCTTTAATTGCACTTACTCTAGACATATATGGGGTGCTCTTTTGAAATGGCTGAATATACAAAGGCAACCAAGCAGCTGGGACAGTGAGATAACATGGCTCCAGGACCAACTCAGGAATAGTAGACCAAGAGCAGGGATATTGGGGTTTGTTTTTGCTGCAGCTGTGTACCACATCTGGATTGAAAGGAACAACAGAAGGTTTCAGAAATGTGCTAAACCAAGCAGACAGTTGCTGAGAGAACAACAGAAGGATTCAGAAAGGTGCTAAACCAAGCAGACAGTTGCTGAGAGAGATTGCTGTACAAATTCATATTGCAGGACAGCAACAAGTCAAATGGAAGGCTCAGCTAGAAAGACTCAAGGGATACCCGGCATGAAGAAAGAGAAGATACAATATAGTAGCTTGTAGGAAGGGATATGGATATGATGTACTCTGTAATTCGTATGTTTATCATTATGTAGAGAGTAACAAATTCGAACATGTATAGGCATAGCTTGATGAGAACTAACTCAATAGTCCAAAAAGGAGTTAGCTGCTTTGTAAATTTTATCCTTGGTTGAATGAAAATTTCTCAGTTAACCAAAAAAATATAGGATGCAATCAAGGAGGCTCATAGATGAGCAAATTTGGATTTCTCCCCTTGACTCAAATGTGAGTAAATTCCATCTATCCACATTACGAAAACCTTGAATCTGTCTTGGTAAATCAGCAAAATCAGTGTATACGTACACTTCGTTAGTAGAATGGCTCAACGAGGCTAATTTGTCCGCAACCTTGTTAGCTTCTCTAAAAGAATGCCTAATCCTAGTCTCATGAGTAATTACAATATGTCGAATAAGTGTTTTCTTCAAGAAGGTATATTATAATCTTAGATCACCAATGATCCTTTACCTAAAACTGGATAACTTTTGTTCAACTTATAGAAATTATCCAAACAGATCCTTACAAAACCACGTATAAAGCACGTGAGTCGTCACCGTGAACAGGAAAAAAAAAAAGTTGCTTGATTGAAATTTATTTTCCTCCTATCAATGGACAACTTACCAAAACGAAACTACTTCAATTTGTTGTACTTATTCCTTTAACTTCTTTTGTTTGGTAATAAATTATATTTATTTATTTATGGATACGTGATTTAGTCATTACATAGCAAAGCATAACAATAAGGTTCCCAAATTTAGCTAAATTATTACGGACCATAAGAAAAAATTAGTAATATAATGTCCTTCTTAATCTCGTTGTAGCATTCCTTGCAACCAAAACGGTGGATTCCTCGAAAAGACGTATTGGTTGTTTGATGATGATTTTGCTCCTTGGCGTGCCAAAACGTCAGTCACTGTGTTGCTACCCCTAAAGTTGTGTCGGATCCCTGAATTTATTCCTTTAACTTAGATTGAATAGATGTTCTCACATGATTATATAATGATTGAATAAAAGAGGCAAATCTCCCAATGAAATATTTTAAGACATCATTTAAGATTGATATTATTTTCGTCGAATTTGAAGATAAACTAAAGTAAAATTTTAAATTATATTAGACAACTAATATGTGGAGAAAACAAAATAGAATTTTTCATCTGTTTTTATAAATATAAACAAAAAAAAAAAAAAAAAAAAATGTATACTAAATAATGGAAAAAAAAAAAAAAAATTCGTTTACTCCACGATTTGATTATAATCTAAATGAAAATGAGATTGGTCGTTACTAAAACAAACAAGTTATAAAAAATAAAAAAATAAAAAAAAAAAAAAAATAAAAAAAGAATTAAGAAGGTATATTATAATCTGATCACATATGTTCCCTTAGTTAGACTGGACACTTTTTTCTGATGGATAGAAATTATCCAAATGATATTTTTAGAATATCACGTACATTGCACGTATGAAGTATGTGAGTCGTGATCATAAAAAGACAAGCTTGATTAAAATTTAGTTTCCTCATATGGGTGATCACAACTCACCAAAACGAAATTACTTTTGTTTGCTCTATTAAGTAAACTATATATTATTCTTTAGTCTTAATTTAATGCTATTCTTCCTTTCATTATATTAATCTCCTTGCATATTTATTAAAGTAATTATAAAGAAAATGAAATAATCTTTTAGTTCACTCTTAATAAGGGTGTCAAGCGGGCCGGGCCGGGCCATTTAAACGTGGCCACAAGGGGCCGGGCCGTAAGTTAGGGGGCCGGGCTTGGAGAGGGAAAAGGGTGTTCGGCCCAGCCCACCCCGGATAGGAGCTACACCTCGGGCTAACCGGGCCGGGCCGGGTTATATTTAGTGGGCCGGGCTTCTTTTTTTTAAAAAAAAGTTCTAATACAAAAATAGACATTTACATTTATTAATAATAATAAAATTAACATTTACATCTAATGATAAAATTGCTAAATTAAAAAAAGTTTAGTCGTCCTCAAATTCAAAAAGCTAGCCATTGTAAATTTAAAAAACTAGTCGTTGCTAATTTTATTTGAACCCCTAAATTTATGAATAACTTCACTTTGGTCATATTTTCAAACTATAAATACCCCTCCATTCTTCTTCATTTTCACACAATTCTTTCACAATTCTCTCTTTATCTAAATTTGTTATTCAACTAGTGTAAATTACTTCACCTCCACCTTCTCCTCGAGTTCGAAGATCAACTTCAAGTGCGGTGTGGATGCATTTTGAGCGAGTAAATGAGGAACATGTTAAATATCAACATTGTGGTGACATATATCTCCACAAGTCCTGAGCGTCGGGTATTAGCCTATTAGGGGGGTGGGGGTGGAGGAGGGTACCGGTGTGTTGCGTAGACACTTGTGAAAAGGCATGAAATTGAACTGAATGATTTATCAAAGGTATATTTGTTGAGATAAGTACTATCACAATCTAATACATACTATATACTGAAAATGTATCAAAGGTATATTTGTTGAGAAAACAAGATTGTCTAGCTTTAAAATACAATTTTAAAGAAAACTAAAGTGCTCCGTAAAAAGAGACTCCTAATTTATTGGGATACAATGTTTTTAAAATACTTATTATTAGTAATAAATGTAGTACTTATCTTTTTTCTTTTTTTTTTATTTGAAGTGGGCCGGGTCAGGCTGTGGGCCATCACCGGACTAATAAAGCGGGCCGGGCCGTGGGTTGTCCAGTTGTCCGCCCAAATTTGAATAAATCCCATCTAGCCTAGCCCCCTAATAAATCCCACCTAGCCCCGCCCCCTAATAAATCCCACCTAGCCCAGCCCCTTACACCTCTTAGTGGGTCTGGGCCGGGCCGATGGTGGGCCCAGTTTACCGGGCTGGGTTAAGGCTGGCCCGGCCCACTTGACACCCTTAGCTCTTAACTCTCCCATTTTAACTCACATTAGTGAAGTGAAATCCCTTCATCTATTCTCTCTCTCCAAAATAGCTTTAAGACCCCATCCACTTTCATAATTCACACCCTCATTTGCCCCCTTCATGAGCTTTTTCTCTAGTATATATAAATACAGTGATATATATTAAATGAATTATTTTTATTTGACCCATGAAAGAGTTATCAAATTTATGATTATAGTTTGTCGTGCATCTATCTTTTCTGAAATCTGTTGTAATTTTTGTATACTTATTCATTTTGGGAGATGCGGATTGTACATATATAAACAAGTGGTATATAGAGCGAACTAATAGAATTCTCCATATGTATATATTACAAACTAGCAAATTATGCCCGTGCGATGCACGAGGTCCAACATGATTAATTTGGTTACTCAATTTAGTTAGTCTTTATGGTTTGTATATTTTGTAAAGGATATCTCGATTTTCCTTAGTGAGTCTCCATATTTTTTATTTTTTATCTTATTTTTTCCCTTAATTTCTCAATTGTTATTAAAATTTGTCTTATTTTGGTTATGTCAACCTCTTTTTATATTTAGTAAGTTGACAATTCAAATATCTTACATGTCAAGTTTATAATCACAAGATTCAAAGGATATTTTATTATATTATACACATTTTTAATTTAGAACCACAAGATAGTCTATATTTATTTCTTAAACTCCGTGTCTAGTCAAATATAGACACTTAAATTGAGACAGAGGGAGTATATGCCAAATGAAGGAAATGAAAGGACAATTGAGACACTGCGGACACGTGGGGACTTAAAAAGTAAACACACAAGAGGTAGTATTAATGTTAAACTTCTGAAATGTACACATGTTAGTCCTGGCTTAGAGTACAATTTCAGTTGCTTTTTGTACAACTTATTGTTGCTGTGTTCGTCCACTTGGGCGTTTGTTGTTAAAAAAAAAAAAATAGTCTTATTTTGGTTATGTCCGCCTCTTTTTTATATTTAGTAAGTTGACAATTCAAATATCCTACATGTCAAGTTTATAAGCACAAGATTCAAAGGATATTTTATTATATTATACACATTTTTAATTTAGAACCACAAGATTTGAAAATCTATTTTCATTTCTTAAACTCCATGTCTAGTCAAACGTAGACACTTAAATTGAGAAAGAGGGAGTATATGCCAAATGAAGGAAATGAAAGGACAATTAAGACACTGCGGACCTGTGGGGACTTAAAAAGTAAACACACAAGAGGTAGAATTAATGTTCAACTTCTGAAATGTACACATGTTAGTCCCTGCTTAGAGTACAATTTCAGTTGTTTTTTGTACAACTTATTGTTGTTGTGTTCATCCACCTTGGGCGTTTATATATAAGAAGAAAAATATAGAATAGAAAAATAGACATATATTTTTAGTAATGTGGCCAAGTAATATGGGACGAAGGGAGTACTTCATTTATTAATTCTTAAAGAACGTGAAAAGTCAAAAGTGAACAAGTAAAAGTGCACGGAGGAAATAAATATGTGTCGGAGAATTAAAATTGAAGTGCATACATGTATACATGAGAAGAGAATAAATATTCAGTAAGAACGTGAAAAGTCAAAAGTGAACAAGTAAAAGTGCACGGAGGAAATAAATATGTGTCGGAGAATTAAAATTGAAGTGCATACATGTATACATGAGAAGAGAATAAATATTCAGTACTATGGCATATATCCCACGCTTCATTTATTAATTCTTAAAGAACGTGAAAAGTCAAAAGCGAACAAGTAAAAGTACACGGAGGAAATAAATTTGTGTAGGAGAATTAAAATTGAACTGCATACGTTTGTCTATACATGAGAAAAGAATAAATATTCAGCAAGAACGTGAAAAGTCAAAAGTGAACAAGTAAAAGTGCACGGAGAAAATAAATGTGTCGGAGAATTAAAATTGAAGTGCATACGTCTATACATGAGAAGGGAATAAATATTAAGTACTATGACATATGTCCACGTGGGATAAAAAAATAGTTGGATAAAGTGTACAAGTTATATAGCTTATGGTACAAGCATTCATTGCGTGTACAATTTGTAAAACTTTTGGTACAAGTACTTGACGCTGTGTTGGTCTCGTTAGAGGCTTATATATAATAGAAAAATATAGATAAATGGATACCCAAAAACTAGTAGGTTAGACTTCCCTCCAAGGAGGTGTATTATAATTTAGGTGAGAATGAGACGGTTATAAATATAGATATGATTTCTATAGAAGAAAAAAATAAGCCTGAGCCATACATTATCATCCGAATCTCCTTCGGCGAAAAATTACATTGTATATATAAATTATCATTATTTTTATGTATATATAGTAGATGTTGAATCCCCTTGACTTCTTCGTGTGTTTGCTTCTTTCTTATATTTTCCAACCCCCTTTATAAAAATCATGTTTCCGCCACTATATATGAAGATGCTGTTATAGAAAGGTGATTGTATATCCTTTTACCAATATATCAAATATATCTACGAAGACTAACATTAATGTTTAGCTGCATCATTCTCTCGCGACCAATTAAGTCTTCCACTCTTCCATGCTCCAGTTGGGTCAATAAACTTTTTTTGAGTACTTAATTTTCTAGACTTTGGAGTTGTAAAAAGTATACTCATTGGATTAAGAAAAGTATGCTTATCAAAACAGTGTTCAAAAGCAATTGTAGGGTTAATACTAATTCTGTACAATTGCCCATTATCAGAAAAAGATCAAGAGAAGTAGCGAAAGACTGTATTTTTGTGGTCATGTATCCATGTATATGTTCCACGTATTTCTGTATTTCGCCTTGATTGTATCATGTATGTATTATTCTTTTCAGTTATGGGATATATTTTGGTTGTTTGCATCCTTATGTGACTGTATGCTTATGGATGTATCCTTGTTTGACTGTATCTTTATGGTTACGTACCCATATATTCACCCCTGTATTTTTGTTGTTTTTATCCTTGTATATATACACACCTGTTTTTCTGTATTTCGCCTTGGTTATACCATGTATGTATTATTTTTTCAGGTTGGGATGTATTTTGGTTATACGTATCTTTGTTTGACTGTATTTGTTTTGTGGTTCTCTAACCCTGCTTCTTCTGGAGATTTAAATGGATTGAATAGATACAGCTCCAAGCAAACAAATACAAATTGTATTTGTTGATACAACTATTTAACGCGAATGACTACATGTGAGACGAGCTAAAAGCAACAAAACAATAGCTGCGAAATGTAATTATATGAGTTGTAGTTGCGCACGGTAAACATCATACAAATCATAGTGCTTTGTGAAATTTCTTCTTAAATAAAATAGGACGCTACGGTCTTTAGCTGAACCAAGGCAAGATATTCGCCAAAAGGTTCATTATACATATGTTATTATTGTTTTATTTGACCTTACATATATAGACATAGTGTTGATTTTCTCACAACGAAGGTTCGGGTGAATCCTTTTTGTCCCTTTAGCTCCGCCCCGGAAAACAAAAACATTCACCTAGTTAAAGAAACAAGCCCTCTCATAACGGAAGTTGCACCTAGACCCTATTTGTCTACTGCCCCTATTGCCATTACAGGGACAAGTAGCCATAGCTCCATAAGCGTTCGTTAGGCAATCGTAGCAATCCTGAGGGGACAAGTCAGGAGTACATTGCACAAGTGCATATATAGTCTGATAATTCCGATCTATAGCCCGACCAGTGGCATATTTACGAAGTGGATCGCCATATGCAGCTACGCCTCGCAATACATCCATCAATTTCTTGAGCTCTTGGTTAAATTCCTCGGGTTTTGAAGCAAATGCGTCGTCCCACATGTAGAGTAGAGGCAAATTCGATGTAGTACCCAAAATTGATCGACCAGAGTACTGTAACATACATTCATCGTATCCACCAAAAGCTTCTTTCTTGTTGGGACATGAATGTACGAGCTTTTGAGCAACGTTGTTGACACAAGCGCGACATTGTCTAATGTTCACATCCCCTCTGCATAGCACAATAGCACTGACCATATTGTCGGTGTTTTGGCCAATAGAAGTGTTGTGAAAACCATAGTTATTTATATTTGACGAAAGGGAGGAGAGGAGTGCGTTAAGATTATTGCGGTATGCACTATTTAGAGTGTAGTCACCATTGTTACCACAACTAGTGAATACTAAATTAGGCTGAGCTAGGATGAAGCCGTGAAGGTAAATATGAAAAATAAAAAAGAGTAGTAATTTGTGAATAGCCATGAAGTTGTAATCTGTAGAAGCTAAGAAAATAAATAGATAGAATGGTTACTACAAGTAATTAATATATAGGTAGATTTTTATTGTAATTCGGTGCTGGTGAAGAAGCATTGAAAGGGTGCAGTGGACTACATTAGCGAGCGCATTAAAAAAGTTGACAATTTTTTAAAACCATAAATGTTATCAAGGAAGAAAGGAGTTTGATTCTTTTAAGGATAGATAATGTTTGATTAAATATATGATTTTAACCATGCTATGAGTTTTTTGTGGTTATAAAAGAATGTCACCAAAGGCAAAAATAAGATATCATTATTTTTTGAACAAACTTATTAAAAAATGGAAATATTATAGTAGATTGGAATTGGAAGATTGGAAATAGAAAATTTGGGATAAGCCTGTCAAGTGGGTCGGGCCGGGCCATATAAATGCGGGTCACATGGGGCCGGGCTGGGGGCAAGGCCATAGTTAGTGGGCCGGGCCATATAAATGCCGGTCACATGGGGCCGGGCTGGGGGCCGGGCCATAGTTAGTGGGCCGGGTTGGAGGAGGGAAAGGGGTGTCCGGCCCAGCCCCCTACCCGGGTAAGGGTACATAGTGGGCTAAGTGGGCCGGGCCGAGTTTTAGTTAGTGGGCCGGGCCGAATTTTAATTATTTTAAAAAAAAATTCTAATACTAAAATTTATTGAGTTTCATACTTTAAAATCTAGTTGTTGTCAACTTTATTTTAACCATCAAGTTCCTTAAATATACTTTGGCCCTATTTTCAATCTATAAATACCATTCATTCTTCTCCATATTGTCTCACAATTCCCTACTTTCCTCTTTCCCTAAATTTCCTACTCATCTCTCTCTCTCTCTCTTCTCCAACTTCCAAGTTCAAATTTCAAAATTTAAATTTAATGGATAATGATAATCCTCCACCTCCTCGTCCGAAGATCAATTTCAAGTCCGGTGTGGTTGCATTTTGAGCTAGTAGAAGAGGAACATGTTAAATGTCAACATTGTGGTCAAATATATCTCCATAAGTCCGAACCGGTTTTTGGGGGTACCGGTCCGTTACGTAGGCACTTGGACAAAAGGCACAAAATTGAACTTTGAAGTTTATCTCTTCTTTAAATTTCTCCATCGATGCTAGCGTTTTGAACTTTTCATTTGTAATAAGTTAACCGTTCAAGTTTGTATGTTTTGAATTTGCAATGTTATCAATTTAAGTTTGAAGTTTTATTTTAAATTACTTATGTAGTCTTGTATCGCATTCTCAACTTTTTATAATTTTTTGGCACTTGAATAGCTGTTGGGAGTCTTCATTCCAACAACATATTCAAGATATACACAAATATACCATTAACATATATAAGATATACACAAATATACCACTTAAATTTTTTTTTAAAATTAATTCGAAGTGGGCCGGGCCGGGCCCCCGGTGGGCTAGAACCCGGGCTGTTGGTGGGCCGGGCTAGCGGGCTAAATGGCATGTCCGGCCCAGCCCCCTCATTTTTTCCACTAGCCCAGCCCACCACCCTTTTACCGGGTTGGGGGACCGGGCCGGCCGGGTTAGGTGGGCCGGTCCCGGGCCGACCCGGTCCCGGGCTGACCCGGCCCAATTGACAGGCTTAATTTGGGATTCAACTTTTCAAGAAATTTTAAATGGTTAAAAGAAGGACATTGTAACTTGCGATTCCGTGGAAATTTACAAGTGCTTTTACTGTTTTTGGTCTTTTGGGTTGTGAACATTGCTTATTACTCTCTTCATTCCAATATAAATGAAATTTTAACACATTTTTTATGGTTCAAATTGAATGAATTTTTCAAAGTGCACATCCAATATGTCATTACTGATATATCAAATATACCTACAAAGACTAACAATGTTTAGCTGCATCATTCTCTTCGTGACCAATTAAGTCCTCCACTCTTGCATGCCCCAGTTGGTTCAATAAACTTTTTCTGAGGACTTAATTTTCTAGACTTTGAAATTGTAAAAAGTTATTGGATTAAGAAAAAAAGGTACTTAGAGTGCGTTTGGCGTGGAGAAAAATGTTTTCTAATTTTCTCATTTTTTGTTGGTCAAAATTTTGAAAAATATTTTTTATTCGGCATTTCTCTTGTAATAAATTTAAAGAGCCCACTTATTGACTATTTGTTTTTATTATTTCTCTTGGACCAAATTTAAAGAGTCCACTTATTGACTATTTGTACAAGGTAACATAAAATAATAAAGTTGCGGAAGCACTACAATAAAGTTAAATGATGAATCTTGGCACATAAATATACTCCATTATAGGGGAAATAAGCAAATGTATGAACATGCAATCTAATCCTATCTCAGAGTACTTTGAGTATCAAGGGTGGGGATCATTTTTGAAGAAATGTCCTAATAGGGTTTATGAAAATTAATTTGATTCCACTGTTTTATGCAAATCTTTGCACAAATTAATGATGAAAGGTAGAAGAATCAGAGGCGGATGGAGCACTATAGCTTGGGGTTCAATTGAACCCCAAACTTTCGATGCGGGGTATAAATTTATGTGTAAAAATTTACTAAAATTACAATAAATAGTAGATATGAACCCATAACTTTAGAAATATAATGGTTTAATGCCAAAAATTTAAGATGTTGAACCCCTTGAATTTAAATCCTAGATCCGCCTCTGAGAAGAATTGCTCCTGGTGAATCCTTATTTGATGGGGAAGTGCACAAATCACTATTTCCAGCTTAATTATGTTTAGTTCGAGTTTTAGTTTCCTTCTGCTTTATCATTAGACTGCTATTTAGCGTAAATCAATTAGTTGTTCATACTTTCGAGTCCTGGGTATGGAAAAATCATTGGTAGGGAGCGCTTCCCTCCGAATGGGGCCCTATGCGGTGCGAATCTGGATATATTCTGGCTCCAATAAGGATACCGGACACCGGGTGGGAAACCAAAAAAAATTAGTTGTTCATACTAATTAGATTATTTAGTTAAATATAGTCACTTGTTTGGTCTGATAATTTATTTGTCTAGATTAGTTGCTATATTACACTTAGAAATTATAATTTAGGGCCTTTGTCTGTATCATGTGATCTTTCAATCAACTAAAATTTACTTGGCATAGCTTACATTATTACCTATTTATGGAACATAACTAAACTTTACAATAATTATATTTAGTAGCTAAAATATAACATATTTACTTCCTATAGCTACCAATTTATTACCACTCATCTGATAACTTCTCACACCCCTAAATTTAAGCAAAAAAAAACGTCCCTCTCTCCTATCCCCCTAAATACACACCATTATGCCCAATATCCCTTAATTTCCTCCAATTTCAAATCAGTTTTACAATAGTTCATCTTCCTTGTTTATCTCTAATTAACTACTCATTAATTTCACTCATAATTCAAATCTAATTCCCAAAAAAGGTAAGATTCTAGACTGATTTTTACGTTTCATCATGTATTTAACCTATATATTTATGTTGTATTTTCAATATATTTAGTTCGTTTGTATTTTTTAGTTCAGTTATTACAGATCTGTGACTTAACCAGATCTATATTATGTGCATTTTAAGTATATTTTGTATTGTTTATTTTTTTCACATGTTTTTCAGTTAATTCGTGTTTATTGTTCTTCACCATAACTGTAATTTTTTGTAGTATATTTAACCATTTAAATACATGCGAAATATACAACAAATATAACTTAGATATATTTCATAAGTCCACTTTTAATGTACAGTGTGTCACAGTAGTTAAAATTTCATCTAAATACACTCCCAATAGATGTAAAATATATATGAAATATAGTTAACAGTAAACTAGAATAAGTAGTATCTAACAGATCAGTCAAAATACAACTAAAATATAGCCAAAATATATACGAAATACAACTATAAAAACATAAATCCTAAACAAAAGGTCAAATAAGTTTATATAGAGTAGACTTTTCAAATCTTATTAAACCACCAATATAACATAACATCTTGTTAGCTGTTTGAATGAGATATGAGATCAGATATGGAATAGGAGGATTTTTGCGTGAATCAGGGAACATTAAAAACTTATTTTAATTTAAATTAGAATAGATTTTGTTTCCATAAATATAGCACTTTCAGTTTTCTCAGCGTGTGTATTTCCGTTATATTTATCCTATATTTAAGTCGACGCGTCTACTAGCTAAATATAGGGTCCTCCAGCTACGAATTGTAAATGTAGAACATGTAGTTATAGGTTGTTAGAAGGAGCTAAAAGGTAGCTGTTTGTGAAAATTTTACTTGAATCAATCCCAACCATGTTAATTAAGTCTATGGGCTGTTTTAAACAACTGGGCCAAGTCTGGGCATGTACAAAATTACTCATCTACTAGCCCAGTTTAATTTGCAATTCATTCCAACCCATTTGGGTGAACAGTTGTGAGCTAAACTAGGATTTACTTAAAACGGTAAAGGAGGGACTTTAGGACCAAATTAGGAAACCTGGAATTCCTCATTGGGTAATACTTATTGCCTATTAAACTAGGATTTACTTAAAACGGTAAAGGAGGGACTTTAGGACCAAATTAGGAAACCTGGAATTCCTCATTGGGTAATACTTATTGCCTATTGGTGTTTCAAAAGCCGCAGGTGCAAGGCGAGGCATTTTACCCGATACAGGCGAAGCGTAAGCCTCGAAGTATTGGGCTTAAGGGCGTAAGCCTCGAGGCGTAAGCCCCATGGATCTTTGATTTAAATATTTATAAATTAATATAATAAAAATAAATTATAAAATGTATAAAATTACATAAAAACTACAAGAAAATATAAAATAAGTAGAAATGTGGATTAAAATGATTATGATCTATAAGGATTTCGTATTCATTTGTGAACATATGGTTGGAGATATGCTTATCACTTGGTTCGAATAGAGTGTTTCAAGTGATGGTCATTTGGATTTGAATCGTAACACATACGTAATATTTGTACAACACATACATGAAAACACATTTTAATAGTGTAGTTTGATGGTATCTCATGTCTATCAGATCCTTAAACAAAATATATACAATTTTTATAATGACTAACGCGGAATACAACGTGTAATGCACATTTTAGAGAACTAGTACTAATAATACGCATGAAACCTTTCAAATTTTCTATTTCTTTCCTGTTTCTTTGGTTTCTCCTTGTTTAGAATTAGAGCTAATAATGTTGACTAATTCTTCAACAAGGAAAAAATATCATCGAATATTGAGCAATTTCTGTAGCTAACAAACCTAGGTGAAGTAGCTAGGCGTCTATTTTGGTGGAAATATTCTTTGTTTTTCCTTTCTCCTAACTATTAGACTTTTGTTAGTCCATGAATAAGTATGGAATATGGATTAACCATGTGGATCAATAAAATAAAAATCAAATAAAAGTAGAACAATCACAACTGATAATAATTGCCTATATAGAATATACACGAATTTTGTCTTGTTTATATAAGATACTGCATATCATATTTTTCTTTCTAAGGTTAAATTTTTTATCTCCTTCCAACATAAGAATTAGAAGAAGAAGAAGAAGATGGCTCTCTCCGTAAGAGGATTCCAACCGAGTTTTTTCTTCAGTAATTAAATAAAAGGTACGACTTTAAACTACGAAATTTGCAATATAAATTCGTGTTTTATTTTACATATGATTTTATTGAAGACTAGTGAACCAAAAATGATGAATCCTACGAACTATGCTGTCTTAATTTTTTTTCTCGATCACGAATTTGATTAGGTATAGCAATGATATTGGTTGGTTGTTTCGAAATTACTCATAGAATGACGGTTACAAATATTAATAGATGATTTTGATCAAGGTAAAAGTCTAAAAGAGAAGGATGATAATTGATAACATATGTTTAGAGGCTATCTAGTGTTTTCGTTCAAAAGTAGAAGTTGGTTTTGTTTAAGTTCAAAACTAGTATTAGAACCTGCGATGCGTGAATAATATTAACAATTGCTAATCATTCCAAATAGTGATCTATCTTGTTTGACAATATTAGATTACACTGCTCTCGAACTATTATCTTGTTTCTCGACAATGTTCCCAATAATAAAATCTGTATGAAATTTAAGGAAATGAGTCATATAGTAATCGAATAACTTCTCTATCCGAATAACAAATTCTTCCCAGGCAGATGTGCTGTGCATTATTGCTAACCATACCATGTAAAAATTGCACGTATTATGTCTACGTTGGTAATTATAATTCATACCAAATTTCTTACAAAATACATTCAAAGCCTGGTCTAACTAAGCTTTCTTGCACTTCCAGACCCATTTTGGTTAAAAGAAACAATGTGTACTAGCAGTTTGTATTTTGACAATTTTTACTTCAAAAATATGTATCATATGCAACGATAATTTTCAACTAGACCTCCTACAATTTGGGAAAAAGGAGGAAAGCTAGATGTCAATCTCTTTTGAGTTTGGAAAATGATAACTTTTTGTGAATTTATCAATTAGAAACCTTGATCATGAAGATTGCAGTTGAAGCAAATTGAGTGGAGAGAAGATTTTTGTATTGAATTGAATTACATGTGACTAGAGGTGTCAAAATGGGTTGGCCCAGCCCAACCCAATCCAGCCCTAAAGGGCCAAAGACTTAAATAAATTTAGGATGGGCTACTTTTAATTGAAGGGCCAAAATGACAAATTAACTCGTATGGCATAAGCGGGCCGCGGGCTAGGACGGGCCAGCCTAAGTTTTTCGTCTTTTGAAATAACATTTTCTAAGTGATTTTTGGTACAATTTGAACATGAAACTTTCACAATATTAAATAGAATATTCTACCACCCATTCTTGCGCAAATCCATATCATAGAAGAAAAAATTCAAGAGAACAAATATAAATTATTATTTTTAATCACTAATTCAGATTACGTTCAAAAGAAATTATACATAATATAAATTCTAAGACTAAAAAATATTACTCCAGAATCTAATTACTTCTTAGTAGTAAGTACATTTTTTTCTCATTACTTTTTATCTTTTTGTTTAATTTACTTATATTTTTTTTTAAAAAAATTATTTATTATTCTTTTCTGGCCTCAGCCCAACCCTTGAGGACGGCGAGCTAAGAGAGGCTGGGCTTTTGAGCCTCACTTCTCTATGGGCCAAAGAAATCTTAGCCCAACCCTACTTAAATAAAGGGTTAGGTTGGGCCGGTCTCGCGGGCCAAACTTGTATTGACTACACTCTACATGTGAGGAGGGAAATGAGATATTTGTAGACTACTTTGGCCAGTTGTACTACAACTGGCATACAACTAATCATTGCACTCAAACTAACTAACAAACTAATGATCACAACATCAACTAACTCTCACAATCTCTGCCACGTGATATACAGCAATATACCCAATATACAGTCCAATATACATCCAGTTTTGACACTCCCCTTCAAGCTGGTGGGTGAAATACATGTATCACTCCCAGATTGGACAAAAGCATGTGATGTTGTGACACTCCTAGGCCCTTTGTTAATAGATCAGCTAGCTGCAATTTGGTGTTGACATAAGTTGGCAAGATGGTCCCATCCTTGAATTTTTCCCTTGCAAAATGACAATCAATTTCAATATGCTTTGTGCGTTCATGAAATATTGGATCCCCTGCTAAGTATAGTAGCTTTTCTATCACAATAAACCTTTATGGGAAGCTTCACATTAACTTCTAGTTCCCTTAACAAACCTGTTAGCCAAACAATCTCAAAAACTGCTGAGGCCATGCTTCTATACTCAGGTTCAACTGAGCTCCTACTTACTGTGTGTTGCTTCTTGGATTTCCAGGAGATTAATGCTTGTCCAAGCTGCACAACAAATCATGTTACTAATCTCCTAGTATTAGGACAAGAAGCCCAGTCTGAATCATAGAAAACTGTCAATTCTTCAATAGAGTTTCTTCTCCGCAATATGCCTAATCCTGGTGATATTTTGACATATTTCACCACTCTTAGGTTTGCATCCTAATGAGACTTCTTTGGCATCTGCATGAATTGACTTAAGACCTGTACTGCAAAGCAAATAGTTGGTCTTGTAATGGTCAGATAAATCAGCTTCCCCACTAACTTCTGATAGCTGCCTATGTCTTCAAGTATTGGATCATCCATTTTCCTTCTTGTTGAATCATTTTCCTTGTCATATGTTGCATCATATTCAACTGAGGTCAAATTGACATTACTTCTAATGGTGTGGAGGATGGTTTTGCTCTACTAAGTCCTAATTCAGAAATCAACTCCAATGTATATTTCCTTTGATTAAGCAGTATCCCATGTTTTGATCTTATAACTTCTATTCCAAGGAAATACTTCAATATTCCCAAGTTTTTAACTTTGAATTGACTATGCAAATACTTATTTATCTCATCCACCAGGCTAGAACTGTTTCCTGTTATCAGTAAATCATCAACATATATCAAGATGATGACAAGTTCATTTCCTCTCTTCTTGCTGAATAATGAATGATCAACAGGAGCTCTATGTGTATCCAACATGCAACAATGCAGCAGTCAGCTTGATGTTTCATTGCCTTCAAGCTTGTTTCCGCCTATATAGTGACTTCAAAAGTTTACATACTTTGTTCTCCCCTTGTCTGTAGATCCCTAAGGCAGAGACATTTATACTTCCTCTTCCAAATCTCCTTGGAGGAAGACATTGTCGAAATCCATTTGGACCAGCTCCCAATTATGTGATGCTGCTATGCTGATCACTGTCCTTAATGTGACCATTTTTGCTACCGGTGAGAAGGTTTCATGATAATCTAAACCTTTTTTTTGTGTGTAACCTTTTGCTACTAACCTGGCTTTGTATTTGTCAACTTCTCCATTAGCCTTTAACTTCACCTTGTACACCTATTTGGATCCAATAGTTTGTTTTCCTGGTGGCAGTTCAACTAGTTCCCAAGTGTTGTTCTCCACCAGTGCTTCAATCTCCTTCTGCATTGCTTCTATCCACACTTTCTCTTTTGATGCTTCATGAAAGTTTTTGGGCTCCACAACACTAAAGAAACAACTCAAATATGTTTGATATGTTGGAGATAAATGAGTGTAAGATAGGTGGTTGGAAATAGGATATACACAGTGACTATTGTGTTGAGATGCCACCACGTAGTCTCTATGCCATATAGGTGGTCTGATACTTCTGGCAGGTCTGCCTTGTTCTTCTGGTATTATTGGCATTTGTTCATTAACTTGTTCATGTTGCTGCAGTATTGGTGCTTGTATCAGTTCCTCATCATTGACTTGCTCAACTTCCTCTTGTGCTTCATGATCTACCTCTTCAACTACTTCTGCTGCCTCAAATGACTCATTACTCTCAGCATTGTTTGTGTCAAGAACTGACACACCACCATCCCGGTATGTGGATGGTGCTTGTGCCATCTCATCATGTAGGAAAATTGGTGAAGTATCATTGACACTATCATCAGTAACACCATCAACTTCTCTTATCCTCATTACTTCAGTAATTCCCTCATGGTTGATCAAAAATATGTCATCTGTGCTAGGAGGAGACTCTTGCTTAAAGGGGAAGGTGAATTCTCTAAAGGACACATCTCTACTGATAAAGAGAACCTTTCTGTTGAGATCAAACAGCCTATATCCCTTCTGAGTTTCAGAATAACCAACTAATACAGATTTCCTACCCTTGAATCAAATTTATCTCCTCTAGGCAGCTTGCTAGCATAGCAAAGGCATCTAAATACTCTCAAGTGTTGAATGCTTGGTTCTTTCCCAAATAACTTCTCATATGGACTTTTCCCATCTAGGACCAATGTAGGAAGCTTATTGATCAAGTAAATAGTTGTTCTCACATAATTACCCCAGAAACTTATTGGAACACCACTCTGGAATCTTAAGGCTCTAGCAACTTCTAAGATGTGCCTATGTTTCCTTTCTACTGTTCCATTTTGTTGAGGTGTATAAGGATAACTACTCTGATGTATAATGCCATGTTGAGCAAACAATTCTACATAATTAGAGTTAAAAAAAAAATCTATGCCATTATTAGATCTAAGTGTTTTAACAAAGGCAACCAAACTGACTCTTCATCAAACTTATGGAATCTGAAAATACAGTAAACACTTCATGTTTTGAATGTATGAGACAAAACCAAGTATACCTGCTGTAATCATCAACCAATATAACAAAGTAGTGTTTGTTGTCATAAGTTGCCTTCTTATATGGCCCCCAAAGGTCAACATGCACAAGTTGAAAACAAGCAACAGTTTTATTCTCACTTAATGGAAATTTCAATCTATGATGTTTAGACAATGGACATACTGCACATCTATCCTGAACAGCAGACTCTACTTTGAACTTTAATGATGGGATATGCTTCATTGCACCTATTGAAGGATATCCCAATCTGAGATGCCGCAGTTCTCCTTCCTTATTGGGAATGAATTTGCCACTAGCTGTGTGTGATTTATTTTTCTTGACTCCTGCAATATGTACAAACCATCTCTTTCTCTACCAATCCCCATAACCTTTCCATTGAAGATTCCCTAAAACACACAGAAATCAGGTAAGAAAATTGTTGCACAACATAGTTCCTTGGTGAGTTTAGACACTGAGAGCAAGTTAAATTTGAAGTCTGGCACATGCAATACATTTTGAATCTTATGTCCTTCCAAGATCATAGCATTCCTGCATTTTCTATGTGATATTTGCCACTTGTAGGTATCTGCACCTGATTACCTTTGTGATCAGACAAACTTCAAAGTGCATTTAGAAGTTCTTTACAGGGTGTTATATGATGTGATGCTCTTGAATCTACTATCCATTCATATGCAACTGCATTGGATAATAGAGAAGTTATACCTGCCATGTTAGACACACATTTGTCCGTTCCTGATTCATCCAATTTATTCAAAGACCTCCTGATATTGTTGTGGAGTGAACAAGCCATCAGTTTTATGTTGTGAGCTACTGGACTCTCCTGAATTTCCATCAGTGGTAGTTGAGTTTGCATAGGGCTTGAAGTCACCATATTGTCCTTGTTTCTTCTTACTTTTGAAGTTTGCAGGATATCTAACCAATCTATAACAATATTTAGTTTTGTGTCCTTTGTATCCACATTCTCCACAAGGTGGACCAGAATATGCTGATGTTAAAGCTTCCTTCCTGTACCTGTTTCCTTGATTCTTTCCCGTTAGCATAGTTAGGGCCACAATATGACCAGTATCCACCACACCTAAGGCTCTTTGACTTTCTTCCTGTGTTGCCACTGCATAGGCTTCATTTACTGTGACATCAGATCCTTTTGCTAACAAGTTGCTCCTTATGTTACTATAACTTTCATTCAATCCCATTAGAAACTGTATCAGTCTCTGAGCTTTAAGATGATCTGTATAATGCTTGGACTCATCACAACATGAAGGTAAAGGCACAATTACATCCAATTCATCCCACAGTTTCTTCACCTTAGAGTAGTAACTGGTGACTGTGTCATTTCCTTGTTTTAGATTCACTATATCTGTCCAGATATGATAGATCCTAGTAAGGTTAGATCTATCAAATCTTTCCTTAAATTCATCCCATACTTTCTTAGCACTTACAGCATAGATGATACTTAGTGTCAACTCACTTGAAATTGTGCTTCCTATCCATGACAATACTATAGCATCACACTTCTCCCATAACTCTTCTAAATCTCCTTTACCTTTATAATCACTGGTAACACAGTTTCCATTTATAAATCCTAGTTTTCCTTTACCTCTTAGAGCTAGTTTCATGGACCTGCTCCATAATATGTAGTTTTCTGGACCTGTAAGCTTAGTTGAAATCAGTACCATACCTGGTACATCTGAAGCTTGCAAGTAAAGTGGATGATGATGATCGACTGTAACAATTGTAGTTTCTTCTCCCATTTTCTTTGTTTCAAGCTTTCAAGTATCCTCTCTAATGGAGTTTCGAATTGCGCAGTATAGATCGAGTGATCACTGCTCTGATACCATGTGAATTTATCAATTAGAAACCATGATCAAGCCTTAAGCTTGATCATGAAGATTGCAGTTGAAGCAAATCGAGTAGAGAGAAGAATTTTGTATTGAATTGAATTACATGTGAGGAGGGAAATGAGATATTTGTAGACTACTTTGGCCAGCTGTACTACAGCTAGCATACAACTAATCATTGCACTCAAAACTAACTAACAAACTAATGATCACAACATCAACTAACTCTCACAACCTCTGCCGCGTGACATACAACAATATACCCAATATACAGTCCAATATATATCCAGTTTTGACAATTTTTAGTTTCTGAATGAGGCTGAAAGCTTCTCTTACTTCAACTTTAAAAGTCAAAGTACGATAGTTATTTTTTTCAACAATGAAGAACTTACGGAGTATTATGGTATAAAAATTGAAATTCCATACTTTTCTGTTTTCTCGTTAGTTTTCTCTAATGTAAAGCCTCATCTTGCGTTGTGATACTTATTTTTCCTTAGAATTCAGATTTTTTTTTTAATACAACTTGATCATTCTTTTTGTTACCTGTAAAATTACTAGAAATAAAACTTTATTTTTTCTAATCAATTTTCAAGAAAGATTTATTTTCAATTTGCGTATCATTCTTAGCATTTTGAGGTCTAATTATTCGAAAAATAATAATTTCATTAATAATTATTTTAGAAAATTAAAAGTAACAACATTCGATGTTTGAACAGTTTATAGGTGATATGAACATAATTTCAAAACATTTTGAAATTTTGAAATTTATTTTGAAAAGTTAGTTTATAAGGTTCTCTATTTCGTTCAGAAGATGAGGAGGGTATTGTTTTCTCCCAAAATGTTAGGAGTTTAGCTTGAATATATTCATATTTGTCATTTTTGACTTTCAAAAATATTAATTCTACAATGACTAGCTCATTATGACTACTAGCTGCTTCAAGATCGAGTGGCTTCTGTCAATTCAAAGATGAAAAGGATTACTTGTTAAATTCAAATGGTTAGGTAGAATACCCTACAAAAGATTGATGGGGGATTAATTAGGTGGCATAGCTATTAAAGAATTAAAATCCAGTTTGGAAACCAAAATCAGCCCAAAAAAATTATATTCGTATCTCTAAGAGCAAATCAGAGAAGAAAAGAATATGTCCTAGGGGGCAATCTTGTATATGTTGGTAAAGTATATTCCAAACATATGCTATAGGTAAATGGAAATATTATAGATTCGAAGATTAGAAAAACAAAAGTTTGTTCAACTTTTCAAGATATTTTAAATGGTCAAAAGAAAAAATGAATGAAAATAAGTGAATGCAAACGCATAAACTTATACTTCTCTCATTTTTTATAAATATTTCTATTTTATTCATATATAGTAAATTTTAATTTGTTCCCTTTCTGTATATTCAATCTTTTGCCTATTACTTTCTAAAAGCATTGGTTCCTCATTCAATAATATTCTAAAAGGAAACTAAGGTAAGAGGGAAGGAGAAGTAGAAGTAGAAGTCATGAAGAAAGTGGCAGAAATAGGGATTAGGTAGGAAAAGGAAGAAAATAAACAATGATAGAGAAAAAGGGCAAAAGAATTTAGAAGAAACATATAGAAGTCCTAATGTGAATATGTGATGACTTATAGCCTGTTTGGCCAAGCTTATTTTCCCCTAAAAGTATTTATTTTTTCAATAAGTGCTTATTTTAAAAAAAATGAGGTGTTTGGCCAAGCTTTTGGAAGAAAATAAGTATTTCTGAAAAGGAAGAATTTTTCGTGCTAAAAAAAAATAGTTTTTGCCCAAAAACACTTTTTTGAAAAGTACTTCTGAGAAAAATACACTTAGAAGCACTTTTTAAAAGTTTGGCCAAACACTAATTGGTTCTCAAAAGTGCTTTTGAAATTAATTGGCCAAACACAAACTATTTTTCGCCAAAAGTATTTTTTTGAAAAGTACTTTTAAAAAAAGTACTTTTTAAAATAAACTAATTTCATAAGCTTGGCCAAACAGGCTAGTAGATATTACTCTCATCTTTTTGTTGAGATCAATTCCAATACTTTTTGGATTTTTTTTTTAATTCATACTTAATATTTAATCTACTTTAAATGAATACAAATCATATCATATATATTGTTAAAGTGTGTCATGTGATATGTATAATTTGAAGAAGAGTATAAATAAAACAAACGAGCTTTCAGAATTTTATTTTTTTAAAATCATAAATAGTCGCGAATAAGAATTTGATTTTTCTTATGAATTTGATATCGATAAATCTCTGAATCGGCCATTGAACCTCGAACTATTTCTTTTTAAGAACCAAAAAGATTTGTCCCAAACTAACAGACGCCAAGAAGAACAAAAGTCACAAAAGTCCTTACCCGTCGTATAATACCATTTGAGCTTTTCTTTTTTGTTGCGGTCAAATCCAATGTTTTCCGAAAACAACTAAAAGAAAATAATGTACTTATCCACACTTTAACATCTATCTACCCAAAGAATGCAAATCATGTGTTTTGTCGGCAAATCTTCATAATGATATGTTGCCCAATTTAAGGAAAATACTTACCCATTTAATATTTTTATCAAATTAATTAATTTAATCTACAACAACAACAACAACATACCCTATTAATTCAATAAGTGGAGTCGGGAAAAGCTAGATGTATGCAGACTTTATCTTTCAATAGACCCTCGAGTCAAAAGAGAAGGTTTTCGAAAAAGGATTGCAAGAATTATTAATTTTTTCTAAAGAGTTAACAATAAATGATATATATCACTTGATCTATAGTTATCTTGCATATGAATTTTTATCATTTAATTATAATTTAGTGATACGTACTCTCTTCAATTTTAACTCTTTAAATTAAATCAATTAATCTAATGTAATAATTGAGTGGGCAAAGTATTTTTCTTAAAATGGTAAATACATAATGACAAGACACATGATTTGAATTTTTTTGGTAGACAAATGCCAGGTGTGAATAACATTTTTCTTTTTATTTTTTTTATTAGTAGTCAAATTGTCAAAATCTCAATGCTCTTAAAAACCATAAAAATAGCCTAGTAAGACAACTCAACTTTTTTTTTTTTCTCTCCACTTTCACTAAACAGAGAGGAAGAGAAACAAAGAACCTTATGATGATTCATTGTTTTTTTTAATGAGAATTTTAGATACCCCATTGGTTTTTTTTTTTTTTGCTATGCAATGTTGTTAGCATCTGATTTTTTTAATTTTTTTTTAGCATTTTACTGCTAAATCTTGAAGATTATGAGCAATCTGGCTGGACTAATTCTGATAAAGGAGGATTTTTTTTCTTAGGTAATGTCTTAATTTTGGTTCATCTCAGACACAATTTGGTTTCTTTTAGGGGCTAAGATGATATTTACTTAAGAACATGTTCATTTCTTGTAATTTATCTTCCAAGGTTTTGATTTTATTGTTGTTCTGTGAATTTCCTTAAACAGTGTTTTTTTTTGTGTCTGGCTTCATTTTATTTTTTTCAACAACCCCACTTTTAATATTGATTTCCAAACACTGCTAAAAATAATAGGAATTAGCGACGGAAATATTCTGTAGCTAAATAGAAAAATCTATGCTAATCCTATTTGGCGACGAATTAGCGCGGAGAAATTCTATAGCTAAATGGAAAAATCTGTCGCTAATCTTATGAGACGAATTAGGGATGGATTAAAAAAAAGATTATGTTAGCTACGAGCAATTTAGCGATGAAGTTCGTAGCTAATTTCAATTTTTTGTAGTTAAAACTATGGAAGTGGCTTCTGTTTTTCCGTTGTTGTATATATGGTTTGAACATGGTTTTCCTTTTGTTTCATCTGCTATTAATTTGTGAATGGCACATTGTTTCTCCATATCATTGTATATTTCTGAAATTCTGTTTTCCTGTGGAATTTGCATGGTAGTAATTGTTATGCGAATTGATTTATACGCGTAGTGGCTTCTTGTTGCTGCTCATTCTGCTTTGTTAAGCAGTGGATTATGTAAAATGTACAATCTGATCTAACTAAAATTTTGCATCTCTTTGTGTCATGTGTTACATTTCTTCATTAGCTAAGAAAAGGTTGATTAATAAGTACCAAGTAGTTGAAATCTATGTTTACATTAGTTGCATCAGGGATGACAGTAGTTTAATGAAGGGCTTTTTTCATTTTTGGCCTGTCAGCCGAAATTAATTACAGGCACTATCCAAAATATACAAAATATATACACTGATTATGTATATTATATGTATGTTATATGTATACAATAGGTATATTACATGCAATATAAACTGTATATTATATGTATGCTATATGTATATTTATACTTGATATACAAAACCTATACATTTTTTGGCTATTATTCTTTTGACCGGTCCAAAAATGTAATTATCCCATTTATTTTTGTATACATAATCTCATTCAAAAAATATAATGCTTTCAGGTTCTTGTCACTTTTAATCATCATGAAAGGGGAAACATCATGGATAAGTCATTGCCATGATCATGCTGCAATTAACACAGTTGAGTCTGATTCTTTCTCCGAGCTTAAAGATGAAGACAAAAAAGAAGTTTCCTCAGTTCTTGTGGATTTCATATTGCCTGATGATATACTTGAAAGGATCTTAGCATGTCTTCCTGTTGCTAGCCTCTTTAGGGCAAGTTGTGTGTGTAAAAGATGGCACGAGATAGTGAAGTCCGGAAAGTTCTTGTGGAACTCCTCCAAGTCTCTGTCTCATAAACCATGGTACTTTATGTTCACAAGTTTGAAGGAACCAGTAGGTTATGCCTATGATCCGACCTTTCGGAAATGGTACGGTATTGAACTCCCCTGCATTTGGACATCGAGTTGCTTTATATCTTCATCTTCTGGATTATTTTGCTTCATGGACAATGATAGTAGAACTGAGCTATATGTATGTAATCCAATAACCAAATGTTGCAAGAGCCTCAAGGAGCCACCTGGCTTCAAGTTTTCTGATTACAATGCATTGGCAATGTTCGTAAATAGGAAAACCCGTCGCTATAGTGTCAGTATTGTTAAATCGAAGCACATCCCCGGAAACCTCTTTCAGTGGGATATTTCCATTCACATATACGATTCTGGAACGATGACGTGGACCACCCGTTTGACCGATGTTTTGGCAGGATGGAGAGGTGGGGATGAAAGTGTAATATGTGACGGTATTTTGTATTTCATGATCTACTCGACTGGAATTGGTGGTTTGGAAAATCGTCATGGTTTAATCACTTACGACGTCTCAAGCATATCGGCATCGCCCGGTTTGTTGATGAGGAGTTTTATTTCAGTGCCATGTTCTCTTACATGTGGCCGCTTAATAAACCTGAAGGAAAAGTTAATAATGGTAGGAGGTATAGGGAGGCGAGATCGGGCTGACATAATTAAGGGGATCGGCATATGGAGACTTAACGGGACGGAATGGCAACAAATTACCCGAATGCCACATAAGTATTTCCAAGGTTTTGGGGAATTTGATGAAGTTTTTGCTAGTAGCGGTACAGATGACTTCATATACATTCAGAGTTATGGAGCACCTGCTCTTCTTATTTTCGATGTGGAGCAGATAAAGTGGAGGTGGAGCCTGAAATGTCCCGTGACAAAGAGGTTTCCCCTTCAGCTTTTTACTGGTTTTTGCTTCGAGCCAAGGCTTGAAATCGCTCCATAATTCTTCTTTAGAAATAAAAATATACTTTCTTCCCATATATTTTCAATTTTTGTTCCTTTTCTCTTGGTACAAAGATTTATGAAAACTTTTATACATGTACAGTCTGGTGAGGCTTCTAAAATTATCGGATGAGAATATTTTAGACATTTTCTTTTTCCATTCTGAAATGTGAGTATTTCAGCTCCAAATTATTAATCGATACGTTTCTTGATTTATATCTGTAACTACATATGGTAGGGGTCTCTCAACTTTGAGAGATAATTCTTCAAAATTGCAAAGTAAAAAATTTCCTTCAAATCTCAATTGTGATTGACTTGTTTGTGGATCTTTTGGCATCTTAGTTTTGGGACCATAGTTACTTATCAAACTGTGATACAGATATGATTAGTAGAATGCATAATTTTACATGCAAATGGAATAAGTGAACTATTAGCAGTGTCTTTTGATGATCCAGATTTGTATTAGTCATGAGCATTTCAGTGTGTGTGTGTGTGAAGGAAGGTCACTTTACGAATACCCTGAGAGAGTTTTAGCTCAAGTGAGATAGAGATGTGGTGATTGTAATGAAATTGCATGGAAATTCTATCTACAACCTCTACTCTGGATGACTAATTTGTATGGCATTATTGTTCTGTATTTCACAATCGTGTCTTTGATTATAATATTTAATTGTCTATGAAGTGCAAGCACTTTTTAATCTTTGAACACTTCCTCTAAGGGTGTGTGTTTGGTATGGAGGGGAAATGCCAATTTTTCCTGTTTGGTTGTCTTAAGTGAGAAGGACGTTATGGGAACATTTTTTCTATATCCAAACTATCAAATCTATCTCTCTCTATATATATATATTATAAAGAAAAATCAGGAAAATGACTTTTATGGTGGGAGTAGGAAAAACAAGTTCTATAATCCATGATATCCCCATGAACCTAAAATATTAAATTGTATAACGTGGTGATGTCCACGTTATACATTCATATATTTGTGATATGTCTTGTGCATTGTGATCACAATGAATAATTATATGATTTTTAACTTTGAGATTCTCTTTTCTAGGTTTTGTAGTGAGGCGATGGGGTTGAGAATTTTGATTTGCATATGTTGGACTTTGTATCTATTTTCGGGATTTAAGTTTTATGGTTTCAAAGTTTAAGATCTTTAGGATTAAACTCGGATAGTTTTAAAATTATGGGTTAGGACCTTTATTTGTTGTAATTTTACTTTTTACACACGACCTTTGAAAAATATGATGATCTTTAAACGGATGACTTCTTCTCGAACCATAAAATAAAGAACGTTGCGATAAATTACCCTTAGGTGATACAAATTCAAACTAATCAAATGAGTGATTTATCGCAACGTTCTTTATTTTATGGTTCAAAGAAGTCTCCGGTTTATAGTGAGCTAAGGGTAATTCACTTTCAAAGCTCACTTATTTGATTAGTTTGAATTTGTATCACCTAAGGGTAATTTATCGCAACGTTCTTTATTTTATGGTTCGAGAAGTCTCCGGTTTAAAGATCATCATATTTTTCAACGGTCAGTGTGGTGGCGAAAAATAGATGCGACATTGCAATATTAGGTTCATGTGAACCCAATACTTTCGATACGAAATATAAATTTATGTGTAAAAAGCAACTAAAATTACAACAAATAAAAGGTCTGAACCCATAATTTTAAAACTATCTGAGTTTAATCCTAAAGATCTTAAACTTTGAAACCATAAAACTTAAATCCTGAATCCGTCTATCTGTGGTGGATCTCTTGCTTGTATTTAGTTGCAAAGATACAAAGCTCCAATATATGCAAATCAAAATTCTCAACCCCATCGCCTCACTACCAAAACCTAGAAAAGAGAATCTCAAAAGCTAAAAATCTGTTATAATTATTCATTGTGATCACAATGCACAGTACATATCACAAATATATGAATGTATAACGTGGACATCACCACGTTATACAATTTAATTTATTTTTTTTTTTAAATTTTTCGTTGATTTGCGTCTGACAGCCGAAAATTTTTTTGGGGTATATCGTGGATCAGCCCACGATATACCCCTTTTGGTATATAAATTTTTTGTCATCCCCTTTTAGTAAATACCGTGTATTTTTATACCCTTTAGGCTCCGGACTCTAAAGCTAGGCATAGATAAGGTGATGTGGCACCTCTCTTTGGCCACCATTCATATTTATCTTTTTTCTCATTTTTTTTTGACATTTTTCCTATTTTTTCCTATTTATATGATATATTAAAAATAGGAAATTCATTTCTTAATTAATTACATTCTATTAATTACTCATCTTTTTTTTTTTTTTTTTCAATTTACAAAGCCCAAAAGTTACTGCTATTACTTTTGCAATTAGTGATAGTCACTGCTACTATTAATTTTGCAATTAGTGATCATTTATGCACTAAAATAAAACTACATAAAACGTTGAAATATGATCTAAGAATATGGGCACAATCAACAACACTAAGAATGTCCCTCCCTTTTCTTTCTGCAGCGGTAATTTTCAGTTCATTGTTGTTTGAATTTTAACGTGCACAATCTTGAGATTTTGTAAATTTTCTAGGAGGTTTTTGTTTTTCTTTTGACGTCTAATAATGGTGGTTAAATAATTTATTCATGTAATATGTTCAAATGGTCTGGAGAATAATAAAATTATTGCTTATACTTTGGCTAATTTTAAAAAAATTTAACTTCATAAAATCGGCTCTCATTTCTATCTTCGCATAAATGGGTGAAAGGATGCAACAACCAAAATTCACATCAGTAATCATGTTCAGGTTCGTTTTCTACGTCATAATGCTCATGTGTGTATTTTTCAATAAAATACTACATATGATATCGATTTTGGAGTTGATTCTCAAATGAGTTCTAGCATATTATACATTGAATTAACTTGCTTTACTACTCCATGAGAGGTTAACTTGATATCAATTAAAATGTGGTTTTGCTTTTCTGTTTTTGTTTATCGCCATTGATTGTGATTTGGATCCGACTACAGTTTTCGTTTGTAAGTATATTTTTGCCAGCTTGATTAGGTCCCAAAAATGTATTTCAATATCTTTTTATACCTCTTCATGTTCTTTACGTTATTCTATGGATTATCGTTTCTTTCTTTTTCCCTTTCTCCTATAATTGTTTAATATATGTTGATACTATTGTAATGTGTAGTTGTTTATCTCGCTGGGTTGGTTCTTTTCAAATTCCTTTCAGTTTATCCTTTAATTAGTTCATTTACTTTCATATCCTCCTTTGGTAGGTATACATTATACTGGACTGATTCGAGAACTGTCAAAAAAGACAAGAAAAATCATTTTCGGGGACGCGGTTCATTAGTTTCTTTTTAATTTTATTCGTAAAATCGGCTCTCTCATTTCTATCTTCGCATAAATGGGTGAAAGGATGCAACAGCCATTATTCAAATCAGTAATCATGTTCAGGTTCGTTTTCTACGTCATAATGCTCATATGTATATTTTTCAATAAAATAATATATATGATATCGATTTTGGAGTTGATTCTCAAATGAGTTCTAGCATATTATTATACATTGAATCAACTTGCTTTACTAACAATGAGAGGTTAATTTGATATCAACTAAAATATGATTTTGCTTTTCTGTTTTTGTTTATCGTTATTGATTGTGATTTGGATCCGACTACAATTTTCGTTTGTAAGTATTTTTTTGCCAGCTTGATTAGGTCCCGTAAATGTAATTCAATATCGTTTTATACCTCTTCATGTTCTTTACATTATTCTATGGATTATTGTTTCTTTCTTTTTCCCTTTTTCCTTTAATTGTTTAGTATATGTTGATACTATTGTAATGTGTAGTTGTTTATATCGATGGGTTGGTTCTTTTCAAATTCCTATCAGTTTATCCTTTAATTAGTTCATTTATTTTCATATCCTCCTTTGTTAGGTATACATTATACTGGATTGATTCGAGAACTGTCGAAAAAGACAAGAAAAAACATTTTCGGGGACGCGGTTCATTAGTTTCTTTTTAATTTTATATATATATGTATAATGAAAGAAGGGAGGATCTTCAATGAGATTAAAACCCTATTAAGGCAGGTAAAATTGTAAGTTGCAAAGGTACAAATTCACTATTCCGTTCTTTCTATCTTCCTCATCAATTGCAAAGTGCATAGGGCAAACTGCCAAAAAATTTATGGTCACCTTAATAAAAGGGTGTTTGGGATGGCTTATTTTAAGTGTTTTTTTGGCTTTAAGCTTTTTTCTAAATACTTTTTATGGTGTTATATTTTTCCATTTAGCGTCTTTTAGGGATTTATTCATTAATTTTAACTTTCATATTTGAAATCTTTAATTCATTATGAAAGAACTATCTCATCGCATACTTCAGTAATGATTTTTGCTTACAAAGTACGAATATATAACATTTGCAGTTAACTTACAGTCATCTTTGTTATTTTTTGTCTTATACCAAACTACCATTATATATTTGTAGTTCTTTCTTCTTTTGATAAATATAGTATTTATAATTTTTATGTACTTTATTGGTTTGATATATTTCGAAACATTTATTGCGTAAAGAAAAAGAAAGAAATATATACATATTCTCTTCATGCCCTTTTATTTTTTAAAATATATTTAACATTGTTGATTGTTATAACTCTAGAGTTATTTGTGGACAATCATATAACTTATTGAAGAGTACATACTATTCTTGGAAAAATTTAGTAAGCTTTAATTAGGAGAAATAAATAAATAAATATTTTCACTTTAATTTGTTATTTCAGATACACGTACAATAAACTCATTAAAATTTATAGACATTCGAATATCCAATCATTTAGAGATTTTTAAAATGATTGGAGAATTTGAGATGTGGATAATTTTCACTTTCTTATACTTTTATTCTTGCACCTTCTAAGAACATACACAATTTTAATGTTGATGAAAGATTTTTTGATTTTTTTTTTCTTTGTGTTACAAACTCTCTCCCCACCAAAATCATTTAGTAAAGAACAAAAAAAGAGAAAATGTTAACATTGAAATTACGATAAAATTTGTAGCTACTATCTTCATTTTTAGAGGCTCTATTCTTTTCAAAAAAGAATTAATTTAGGTTTATTGCAACATCAATTTTAGTATTCTTCCAAGTAAAAGTTTCATTAAATAAAAAAAAGAAATGCAAATAAAATACATATTTGTTAACATAATCTAATTAAGAAAAGTTTTTTTATATAACCGTGCGACGCGCGGATTTATTTACTAATATAAAAAGATTTTAGGTGATTTATTTTCACTTTATTAATTGCTAAACTTACATTCGTTGGTGCAGGACTAAATACAATAATTATCGATATTTCCATCATTGAGTTTCAAGATTTTTATTGGTCATCTACTTATCGTGTTCTAACTAAAGTTACCGAGGAGTCCGGAATCAAAATGGCCCAATAAAAGATACATTGAACCAAAATATCTCAAAAAAAAAAAGAGGTACAAAAGTACCTTTAACGTAGTATTTTACTGCGTTAAAGAGTATACCTTCTCTCCTTCAGAGCAAAAGAAAATACTGCGCTAAAGGACCTATTTGTTTTGGTTAAACTCTCTTTCTTTTACATTTTCATTTTTTACGTACTTTAGCCATATATTAATCATGCTCCAAGATTCCAAAACTTCAATATTTTATATAAAACCCTATTTATTTTTGTGCGATTGATAAGATAAGCTCAATACATCAAGGATACATAAAACTTTTGATTGTCGTTTTAGTGGTTGAAAAGTGCTTGAAGTCCATTTTTTTTTTTAAGACTTGTTGTCATTAGCTATAAGTTTTTATGTTTTAGGGTTTCGTGTTATTTTTAAATTAATGCGTAACTTTATTTCGAATATGTCACATTTTTTTTATTATCAATTTAGGAGGTGACACTATAAACGATAATAAAGACTAAGATAATACTTATAAATATAAATAGATACGCAAAAAATATACAATGTTTACGTAAACTGTACAACACTATTGTATATACGCTATCGTGGATGGGTCCCACATGTGGTATGCTTGAGACTATTCTTAGGCCTAAGGCTCATACCATTCACACTGCCGTCGGCATCGTCTCCATCCCCCTTTTTCCTCTTAATAAGAGGGCGCTCTAAGCCATGATCATCCCTCGCCCTTGCGCCCTTCTACATAACGTGCTTTTTCTTAGGATCTAGTCCCGCTGGTAAGCTCGGAATCTCAGGCTGATCTGGGTCTGAAAACGAGACCTCATCCTCGACGGGAGATGCCATCGCAGGCGCCGAAGGATGAACCTGAAAAATATATAAAAATTAGTACAATTTCTTAATTATATTGAATACATTAACGTTTGTTGAATAATCAAACATGTGTATCGACGGGTGCCTAAGTAGGCTCCTGAGATGGGTTTGGTGCAGAATATAAAGTACTCTCATGGACGAGATGTTGTTCGAGGTCCAAATAAAGATTAAAAAAATTAAATAAATATTCACCTTATATTGAATAAAATTATTTTTTACTAAAAATCTTACATGTGGCTCGACAGTCTCATGAGAAGACATCTACGCTCGGCGAGGCCATGAGAAAACGGGCGAGGGATGGCTACGGTGGACCCGGCGCGCAAATCCTAAAATATAAAAAATTACGAAATAATAAGTAACATATATATTTAAAATAAATACTTTAAATAATCAAATAAGTATTTTAAATATTCACCTTATATTGAATAAAATTAATTTTCAATAAAAATCTTACCTGTGGCTCGACAGTCTCATAAGAAGACACATCTGGCTCGGCAGGCCCATGAGAAAATGCCTAAGTGGGTCCCTCTGGTGGAACCACTAGCGCCGAATCCTAAAATATAAAAAATTATGAAATAATAAGTAACATATACATTTAAAATAAGTACTTTAAATTATCAAATAAGTATTTTAAATACTAGCTGGGATCAAAAAGTCGTCGAAGTCAAAAATCCTGGGACCGTCCAAATTTCTCACTTGTTCGCTCATCATGTGGTGTTTATCATCCACCGAATTACCAACGGCACAGGAACGGCCAAGGGATGCATTAGAATGGGAATGGCCTATGGAATGGAAGCGGCCTCATCTGCCTTATCTACTAGATGGTGTCCTCCACCACCAGGTCCTCTAGCAGCACCGTGTCCTCTAGCAACACCGCGTTCTCTGGCAGCACCACGTCCTCCTCCTAGTGCCGCCTAATACTCACCCTGCGAATAGGATCATCCATGCGCCGAAACTCTCCTGCCTGCCGAATACCATCCTCGGATATTCGTACCATCTCCGCCGCAAGCCCCGCAACCCCGGGGTAAGACATATGCTCCAACCCCAATATGCGTAATTGGTGTACGGCCATCAGCTGCATTTGTGTTCACCAGTAAGAAAATAGTTATTTTTAAAATGTAATAATTAATACAATAAAATAAATCTAAATACGACAAACTTACCAGCGCCTCGTACTGCCCCGCGAGTGCTGCGTATCCTACATCTCTTGCGGGACGCAAAGCTGGGTTGCCAATCAATCGGCGTGTGATCCCATGATACTAGTGCATGTAATCCATGATGTGAGTCGCATGACCGACCACCGCTAAAGTCCCCAATCTGTCCTGCCAACGCTGGAGTTGGACACCCATGAAAGCCAGAAATGCATCATCGATGGCCGCTCAATCGTCCCGCTGGTAGTGTCGGAGCTCATGATGAACGTCGGGGGGTATATTCTGAGTATGCCCAAACTGTCGTAAGACGCACTCGGGCATGTGGTCTTGAACAATGTCTAGGTGTATCAATGGACACTGCGACCTCTACATGGCCTGACTAGCCCTGCAAAAGGCCGGTAACCCATCCAAAATAGCAGTGTACGGCGTCCATGCAAATAGTTGCATAAAATATAGATACAAATTAGTGATCACCAAGTAGAAAAGACGTTTAATTAAATTAATAGTGTAAAGTTAAATAGTTTTACCGTATCGTCCGTCATCTGATCAAGCAAGTCCCGGAAGGGAAGAATACTGTGGTGCATATCCACGTTCCGGTCAAAAGCTACTGTCCACCTCCTCACGCAGGGCATGTCAATACCGAGGTGATGCTTAGGTACGGGCTGAAAAGGCAGCATCCTCTCCCAGGCCCATAACTAAAAGCGATATTAGAAAATACGATTTTTTTAATCGTCGTTTCAAGAGGTTTGTTTACATTAAAGGAACGCACACTTAAAATATTACCTGGAGAAGAGTACAAAATCCACACAACATCGCTGATACGACCAATAGACGCTCAGTATAGGCATCGATAGAGGTACGCCAAAACAAAGATCGCCCCACCGTAGTCTCTGGCCTAGATGCTCCAAGAAGATCAAATATCGTAAGCTGACATAGGCACCCGATGTGTTCGGGAACAAGATGCTCCCGAATATAATAAGAAGTTACAAACGGGCATGACGATCAACAACGTCCTGAGGAGTGTTGTCCCCAATAGGAGGCTCTGCGAGAAAATAAGTGCAGAGTGCACTAATCTGCACCTGACTCAATCCCGAGACACACGGGCCGCGACACCAAGCACGAAGTGGGTGAGCCCAGCCAACTCCGACACTCATGCCCTACTAAGAGGAGGCTCGTACCGACTGTATAATGGCTCTCCATCTACCCGTAATCCAAACAGGACCTCCACATCTTGAAGTGTAATCGTGGCCTCACCAGTGCGTAGATGAAAGGTATGTGTCTCCGGCCTCCACCGCTCAACCATGGCCGTAATGAGCGCCCAATCATGCTGTACCCGACCAACGGACATGAAACGATAGATACCGCCCCGAAATAATATCTTTAAGACGCAGGGGTATGGGGGACGCTCGCGTAAAAGAGCCCACGCTCTCTGCAACCTATGGGGACAGAGCCTAGTCGTTATCCCTATAGCACCAATCCATAATAACTCAGACCTATGATTGTCTTGCAAAGAAAGTACTGATCTATCATCGGGCCCCGGGTGAACAGCGAGCCCCGGGTGAACATTCGAATCCATGAAAAAGTCGTGTCTGTAGAAACTAAATTATTCATTATTCTTGAAATTAAAGTGAAGTTATATTAACTAATTAATCATTTACAGGGAATATGTGAATTATGTTGTATTATATTTTGTGAATAATTATATCTAATTACAATTATTCTCCTAACAACAATTAAAGAAATAACGAACTAATTTATTTAACGATTAACACGGGATAAATAAATAATTAACATGAGATAAAAAATTTCACAAATAAATAAATTAACAATGCCATAATTAACAAATATTAGGATTAACAATCCCTTGTGATTTCACATCAAACAATTAATAAAAATGCCGTAACAAATTTCAATAATTCATAATCAAGAAGCAGAGGCAAAATATCAATTCATAACACCATCAACAATGCAACAACTAATTAATTAATAAGGGCTTGGAGTTCTCTTCATTTTATGGAAAAAGTTCTGTGTTTTTTTTTTTGTTAGATTACTATATTCCGAAACAAAATTTAGTAGAGTTGTTTTCTACTGATGATTTGGTAAAAAATGTTGGAGCAATATTAACAATTCATGTATTGAAAGACTATTTTTGGATTTAAAAAAAAAAAATTCAAAAAAATTAAAAAATCAAACAATTAATAAAGAATCAATTAATAATTCATAATCAATTAACAAAAATAAAAATCAACAATTAACAACTAATTAATTAATAATTTTATTCTTACAAAATAGTCATGACTATATTAAAAATTCATAACAATTAACAAATTAACAATATAATCAATTAAAAAATTAACAAATAATCAAAAATAAATAATAAATTGAAAAAAAAAAAAAAAAAACACAATAGCTAATATTTTTTCTCTAAGGTTGTTATTAATCGAAACATGCTTAGGATATAATGTATTTAACAAAATAATAAAAAGTTCATAGTAGAATACCTTAGAATTTGTTGTAAGGTTGTTTTAATCGAAATAGTTTTTCCACTTGATATACCGAGAATCTAAACTTTCCCGATGAAATTTTAGTAGAAAACAACGTTTTTGGAAGTGGGTCCACCTCAAAAAGGCCTCTAATGGCGTTTTTTGAATTTTTTATGAGGGTGGAGGGGACCAGTGGTGGAACCTGATGGGTTTTATGTCAGGGTCCTTTAGCGCAGTATTTTACTGCGCTAAAGGAGAGAAGGTATACTCTTTAACACAGTAAAATACTGCGTTAAAGGACTTAACCGTGCCGTTACGGTTAAGTTCTTTAATGCAGTATTTTACTGCGTTAAAGGTACTTTTGTGCCTCTTTTTTTACGGGATATTTTGGTTCAATGTGTCTTTTATTGAGTCATTTTGGTTCCGGACTCGTTACCAAGTGTGAGCAAGCAGTAGATTTGTCATCCATTTTGCTTTTCTCAATCTGTTTTCCAAAACTCTTGAGCAAGTGTTTGATTGTAAGTTGATATGATTTGGTTTAAACATTTGGTGTGGATAGGTTATTTTACCTTCATCTAACAATATACAAAAGAATGAATTATTCACAACAAAAATAATATTCGAAAAAAGATTACGAGTCACCTTTTCTTATCAATATTTTTCGAAAAAGGATTATGAATCACCTTTTTAAAGTAATATTTAATTTTCCAAAGAGAATAATGATTAAAAAAAGGATCATTCTATTCATTAAGGGACGTAGTAGAGCCCTCATACAGCGCCATTTTACGGACCTAGCAGCAGACGGGCAGGCCAGAATCGAATTCGGCCAAAAAACAAAATAGGAAGGTCGGTATGCCTTCTAATTATAGTTGACTTTAAGTATACCCAAAACTACTCAAATTTATTTATTGGGAAAAGACATCATTTCCGCCCTGAACTTGTCCTGAAAAGTCGAATTCACATTCCAACTATCGGGGGATCTATTAACCCCCTCCCCCCATTTTTATTTAAAGTGGTATTAATACCCCTTAAGTGAGATGATGTGGTAAGTGTGTTCAAATTCTTGAAAAAGTGTGAGAGACATAAAAGCTGATTAAATTGTCTAGGCGTCAATCTTTAATTGGGCATTATATAATCAATTAGACTTAATTGTTAAAATTGAAAGGAAAAAAAAAGGTGCAAATGACATGTGTAGTACGCGTGTATACACATCTAGGATGAATTCTGGTTGTATCGTTTTAGGGGAATACTAATACCACTTTAAATAAAAATTGGGGGTAAAGGTCGCTCGATTATTTGGAGCGTGAACTCGACTTTTCGGGACAAGTTCAGGATGAAAATGATGTCTTTTCCCTTATTTATTTAGGGCTCGCACTCATTAGTATGATTTTGATTCATTCATTCATTCATTCCAGATATGAAATTGGGATCTTTTTCAATTTATTTCGTCAGATTAGCTAAGGGATTGAACTGGAAAAAAGTAAAAACTTATCCATATCGCGTGTTTACACCAAAGTAATACATGTATGACATGACACGTATTTGAATATATACAATGTATGACATGACACGTATTTGAATATATACAACTATCACTTAAGGAGTTTGTCATTAGGTATTTGACCAAATAGGATCTAGAGCCGGCTAGAGGGTAAGGCCTCTAAAGCTATTGCTTTAGGCCCCCAAGTTTTGGAGGCCTCATTTTCTAATTATAGAATGTGTATTAAAAAATTATTAAAAAGTATGGTGTAGAAACTATGAAATATATTTACTCCCTCCATTCCAAAATAATTGGTATCTTTCACTTCTCGAGAATCAATTTGATTAATATTCCAAGCTAAATTAGATTTGGTTAATTCAATATTTTAAAAGTTAGATATTCAAAAACTATATGAAAAATATTATAAGTCGTATTTTTTCTCATATAAATATGATGAAAAAGTACATCTTAAAAATGTTGATCAAAATGTATACGATTTGACTTTGTAGAAACGAAATATGACTAGTCTGTTGGGAAGGAAGGAGTATAAAAAAGATTTTTTTTGAAACTATGATTGATATTAGTGTAGAAAAAAAACCCATTTAGATCTTTACATTACCTCGGAATATAGATCTTTTTGAATTATATACATTTGTCATTTGAATAAATGTCACAAAATAAACTAAGGCCTCGTATTGCAGTTTGGGTTTAGGCCACCAAATTTGTTGAGCCGACCCTGATAGGATCGTCCAGTTCCTATAGAACCTATCACTAAAATACCCCTAAAGGGGGATAAGGCGAACGGAGCAAAAAGGGTACCATGATTAATTAATGTATATATTTACTTTATTAAATCACTTAACCATAATAAATTGCATTGATTTGGTGTAAACACTAATAAGTATTTAACATTGCTGCCTGACCTTCAACAAAATGCAAAATGCTGACAGTTTTAGGAATGTTAATGTTGGGTACTCGGATGGATATAGTGATGTGCAAAATATTGCAAAAAGTATTTAAATAGTACTCCATAAAAATATTCAGATATGACGATTGAATACTAAAGGCTTGGTTCAAGGAATCAACTGGATTATTCGAATATAAAATTTGGGATTTTATTTCATGTTTGATTGTATTAGCTAAAATCAATATTATAATTAGAAGTATAATTTGAATAACTTATTTCATATAGAAAATGGGATAAATAATTCATATTATAATCCTGATGATAATCTCAACAATTTTGATATATTTCGATTTTAAACCAAAGGACTCCAAAGGAAATTGATGTGCAAACAATTTTTCATTTGATCTCCTTTTCAACCAACAACAACATACCAGTATATTAACATAAGTGATGTCCGGAAAGGATAGGAGATATATGCGGAACCTATCTCTATCTGTAGGAAGAAAGCATTTTTCGATAGATTTTTAGCTCAAAAGAAAAGAAAAAAATTTGAAGTATGATATCACAAGAAATAATCTATCCGTCAAAAAAAAATTGTCTTACTTTCCTTATTAAATTGTCCAAAAAAGATAGACACATTTTTATATTTAGAAATAATTTAAATTTATGAGATGATTTATAGCCACACAAATATCTAAGGCTTGTTGTAAACCACACATTTTAAAAATATTTTTTTATTTTTTAAATTTCATATCAAATCAAATTAAGATAATTTTATTTAAGCAAATGGGGCAACAAATACTAATACGCAAGGAAGAAAGCAAACTACACGATCGCCTTTTCAACCGAAAATGGAAATTGAAAAGGACAAAAAGGGTATTGATGTTGAATACAGTAAACCTTTGTTCACCGCACGTGTGCCAACCATAACACTCGTGGGTTCAACGCTAGTTCTCAACACTTCTACAACATCAAAAGAACACCAAAAAATAACCATTCATCAGATCAGATAAATAAAATAAAGGAACAAGAACCCCCCCTCATTTCCAGTTTAGGGTTTCAACAGACACTTAAAGAGAAGCAAATCAAACAAAAAACATGCCAAAGAACAAAGGTAAAGGAGGTAAAAACAGGAAAAGAGGTAAAAATGAAGCAGATGATGAGAAAAGAGAACTTGTTTTCAAAGAAGATGGACAAGAATATGCACAGGTACAACGTATGTTAGGTAATGGTCGTTGTGAAGCTATGTGTATTGATGGAACAAAACGTCTTTGTCATATACGTGGTAAAATGCATAAGAAAGTTTGGATTGCTGCTGGTGATATCGTTCTTGTTGGACTTCGTGATTATCAGGTAATCATCCTGTTTTTCTGATACCTTTAATGCTATTTGTAATTTGGTGTAGTTTTTGTTTGTGTTGTTTGCTTGTGTAATTTGGGGTGGGTGAGTATTTTCCAAATATGTTTTTCACTGGCCAACCGAACATGAGAAAATAAGTAAGAAATTAACTTATTTTGCGTATCTGAGTAATTTTTGTTCGTGCCCAGGTGTTTTTTTTTTGTTAGTTTACAGTGGATATTCCCGTGTAAAATTTTGACTACCTTGTCTAAGTGGGTGGGTGGTGGGGTGGGGGTGGTTATCCAATACCCGAACATAATCAAAAGATAGAGAAGTCTCTTTTCCTTCAAGCCCATCCCTCTTTACCCTGTAACTGTCTGCAAGGTTGTTACACGGGGTTCCAACAATGACTAAACAATCAGTAAATCAAATCCTCTAAATGATTCTATCAATTTCTACGAGCGGTCTTTGTTCAACAGTTGCACATCGTCAAAATGTATGAGATTTCCCCTCTGATTAGACATTAGTTTGCTTCCACTTGCTTCTCACAAAATTCTTGTTGACTTTAGATTTTTCAACTGAAATCACATTATTGAGTCTGCTCTCGAGACCGAAAAGAGCAACTTCAGCACCGCCAGCTCCAGATAAAAGTGATTAGAGTCTCTCAACACCGATAAGTGGTACACTACTGTTTCAACCTGGAATGAGTTGCCAGCTGCCAAGTGAGTTGTATCTTCAGTCCTACTTATACCACCTCCCTGAGTATGTTTCTTTGGAAACCCCAATAGCATTTCCACTTCATCAGGTTCCAAAAGGGAAACTTTGTTTCTCCCGATCCACACCAAATTCCTTTTCTTGCATTGATCAAGAACATACTTCTCTACTTCCATAGGTGGGTCACAATCATATTCTCCAGAACTTTCCTAATCTTATCTATCAATTTTGCACTCCCAATGGCTATTTGCAAACAATTTAACATTTCCTTGTATTCCAAGATGACTGCCATTTTTATTGATAGAGGAAGTGTCTCATGAATGGTTTGTGGTAAGTGGAAACAAAGGAAATCTATTTTCAATCGGTAGATTATGAAGATATCCTTTTTTTTTTTTTGCAGTAGCGGAAAAATACTTTGTCGACAAACTCTTGCTCAATCTCATACGGGAACCTCTTAATGGTATCCCACACACCCTTTGGAGCCAGAGCAACATTTTCATAGTAGATAAAAGGTGGGCCAGGGTTTTCTGGGGAAGAATTTTTTGTACCATTGTTGGAACTGATACGGTAGGAACTCTGAATCCAATCATAGGTTTGGGCAATCGAATTGTATCTTCACCAAAAATCTCTCTTTGCGTTTTAATGTTTAGGGTTTGCTTGTAACATTTTGATTACCTTGCCCAAATTAGCTGAATTATTTATGAAGTATAAATAGGATGATGTACAAAAATATCCTCTTGTATGTTGGGACACAACTATTGATCCCATAGTTTTCCGATTGAAGGGCATATGCAGATAGAGGATTTTAAGTTATTAGATATGGAGCACCTACAACTTTGTAATAGTATGGACATGCTAACACAAGGAAGTAACTGTATGAATAATTTGTTTATTACCATGATAGTCTCATTAGTTTCATATAGTTATGATACCCAGTATAATGTAGAATTGCAATTAGTATCTTAGTTTGATTTTACTCTACAATGAATAATTCAGCCTTGGCAAGGTTAAGAAAAAGGAATAGGATATCTAAATCTGAGACAACAACATTATAGACTTGAGGTTATCCAATATCCGAACATAATAAAAAAATAGAGAAGACTCTTTGCCTTCAAGCCCATCACCCTGTTACCTGTCTGCAAGGTTGTTACATGGGCTTCCAACAATCGTTAAATCAAATCCTCCAAATGATTCTATCAATTTCTCTAAGCGGTCTTTGTTTAGCAGCTGCACATCGTCAAAATGTTTGAGATTCCCCCTTTGATTAGTTTGCTCCAGTGTTATCAAAAGCGAAAAGCTTAAAAAAGCTCTAAGGTCAGCTGGGGCTTTAAGCGCAAATAAAGTGTGAGCTTTAATGAATAAAAGCGCAATGGTGCGAACATACAAAAATATATATGTATAGTCCAAGACTAATAACAATAAGCATGAATAACAAATATATGGACAAAGTAATTGTAAAAACATTACGATAAAGTGAAATATCAATTATCTGGTGCCACCTCATCAAGAGAGGCTCGTTGGCAAGGAAAAGTATGTTTTAGAGCCTTGATGATGACACTGATGCGGACATAAAGGGAGGCGAAGCGCTCAACATGTTTTGAGCTTCGCTTCAGGGCGTAAGCGCGCCTTTGACAACACTGGTTTGCTCCCAACTTCTTTTCACAATATTCCTATTGACTTTGGATTTTCATTTGAAACCACATTATTGAGTCTAATCCCGAGACAGTAAAGCGCAATTTCAGCAACGACAATTCCAGAGAAGAGTGATAAGACGTTGATGCCATTTGGAAACATGTCTCTCAACACCGATAAGTGGTACGCCACTGTGTCAACCTGGAATGAGTAGCTAAGCGACTTGGATCTATTAGTCCACTTATACCACCTCCCCTAGTATGATTTTTGAAAACTCCAATAGCATTTCTAGGCACCAAAGTGGTAACTTTGTTTCTCCCAACCCACACCGAATTCCACTTTCTGCATTGGTTAAGAACATACTTTTGTACTTCCATAGGTGGCTTACCATCATACTTCTCCACAGCTTTCCTGATCTTATTCATCAATTTTGCACTCTCAATGGCTGTTTGCAAACAATTTAACTTTGTCCTTGTATTCCAAGATGACCACCATTTTTTTGTTAGTGGAAGTATTGGTGTCAGTGGAAACAAAGTAAATCTATTTTCAACCGGTAGATAATGAAGATATCCTCTTTTTTTTTTTTTGTGCAGTAGCGGAAAAATACTTTGAGTCGACAAACACTTGCTCAATCTCATACAGGAACCTCTTAATGGTATCCCACACACCCTTTGGAGCTAGAGCAACATTTTCATAGTAGAAAAAAGGTGGGCCATGGTTTTCTGGGGGAAGATTTTTTGGACCATTGTTGGAACTGATACGGTAGGAATTTTGAATCTAATCATAGGTTTGGGCAATCGAATTGTCTCTTCACCAAAAATCTCCCTTTGCTTTTTAGTGTTTAGGGTTTGCTTGTAAAATTTTGACTACCTTGCCCGAATGAGTTGGATTTTTTATGAAGTATAGATGGGATGATGTACAAAAATAGCCTCTTGTATTCTGGGACAAAACTATTGATCCCATAGTTCTTTGATTGAAGGGCATATGCGATAGAGGATTTTTAAGTTATTGGATATGGTGCACCTGCTACTTTGTAATAGTATGGACATGCTATCACAAGGAAGTACTAAGTTTATGTATGATTTGTTTTTGACCATGACAGTCTCATTTGTTTCATACAATAAAGATAACCCATCATAATACAGAACTGCAATTAGTGTCTAGTTTTAGTTTACTCTACAAAGAATAATTCAGCCTTGACAAGGTTAAGAAAAGGGAATAAGATGTCTAAATTTGAGACAATATCATCTCTGTCTAGATATTATGGACTTAACGTTATACAATATACGAACATAATTAAAAAATAGAGAAGACTCTTTGCCTTCTAGCCCATCCCTGCTAACTCTTTGCCAACGATAAAAGAGAAGAAAGACGGATATTATAGATATCTCCACACGTGTTAAAGCCATTCAAACCTTCTTGCAAGGTTGTTACACAAGCATCCCCCAAACACTAAATCAAATCCTCTAAACGATTCTAAAGATCAACTTTAGCACTGTCAATTCCAGAGAAGAGTGATAAGATGTTGATGTCACTTGGAAACATGTCTCAACACCTAAGTGGTACGCCACTATTTCAACCTGGAATGAGTTGCCAAGCGACTTGTATCTATCCGTCCTACTTATACCACCTCCACTAGTATAGTAAATCCCATTAGCATTTCAACTTCATTAGGCTCTAAAGGGGCAACTTTGTTTCTCCCAATCCACACCAAATTTCACTCCCTGCATTGATCAACTTATGTACTTCCATAGATGGCTAATCACCATACTTCTCCATAACTTTCTTGATCTTATCTGTCAATATTGCACTCCCAATGGCTGTGTGCAAACATTTTAACTTTGTTGTTGTATCCCAAGATGGCCACCATTTTTTTGATAGGGAAATGCCACATGAATGGTTCATGGGGTCAGTGGAAACAAAAGAAATCTATTTTTTTTTTTTTGGATACTGGTAACTAAAAAAGAAATCTATTTTCATCCGGCAAATTATGAAGATATCCTCTTTTTCTTGCAGTATCGGAAAAATACTTTGAGTCAACAAACTCAGGCTTAATCTCATACAAAAACCTCTTAATGGTGTCCCACACACCCGTTGGAGCTAGAGCAACATTTTCATTGTAGGAAAAAGGTGGGCCAATAGTTTTCTCAGGAAGAATTGTTTTGACCATTGTTGGAACTGATTCGGTAGGAACTTTGAATCCAATCATAGGTTCGGGCAATTGAACTATCTCTTCACCAAAAATCTACCTTTGCTATTTAGGGTTTAGGGTTTGCTTGTAAAATTTTGACTACCTTGCCCAATTGAGTTGGATCTTTTATAAAGTATAAATGGGATGATGTACAAAAATAGCGTCATATATATTGGGACAAAACTATTGATCCCATAGTTTTCTTATTGAAGGGCATATGCAGATAGAGTATTCTAAGTTATTGGATATGGAGCACCTACTACCTTGTAATAGTATGGACATGCTATCACAAGGAAGGAAAAAGTGTATGACATGCTATCACAAGGAAGGAAAAAGTGTATGCATGACTTGTTTTTGACCATGACAGTCTCGTTAATTTAATATAGTAAAGATATCCTAACATAATGCAGAATTGCAATTAGTATCCAGTTTGATTTTCTCTGCAACGAATAATTCATCCTTGGCAAGGTTAAGAAAAAGGAATAGGATTCTTTATTTAAAAAAAAAAAAAAAAAAAAAGAAGAAGAAGAAAAAGGAATAGGATATCTAAATCTGAGACAGTATCATCTATGTCTAGACATTATGGACTTGATGTTATCCAATATTTGAACATAATAAGAAAACAAAGAAGACTCTTTGCCTTCAAGCCCATACCTGTTCACCTTGTTACAGCCCGCAAGGTTGTTATGCGGGCTTCCATCCATCACTAAATCAAATCCTCTAAATGATTCTATCAATTTCTTCAAGTGATCTATGTCTAGCTATTGCACATCGTCAAAATGTATGCGATTCCCCCTCTGATTTTTTTTTGTTTTTTGGGTGAAGTAATTAAATTGTATTAGAAAGGCATCAAGAAAATGCAAAGTTACAGGAAAGATAAATAGCTGCTTCAAAACAAAATAAACATGAAGCTAGCTGAGCAAAAGTCTGTAAACAGCCAAAAATTTCATCTCCAAAACCGTGTGCTAGAGTTAGTGAATTAACAAAATCCAAAAAGTTATCCACACTGTTTGCAGGGGAAAGAAAGTGCCAACTGAAAAGAGTGGTTAGACATGTAGCCTTAAGTGTGCTAATGGAAGTTGAGATTCCATCAAAGCATCTGCAATTCCTTTCTTTCCAAATACTCCAAAAAATAACTGCTGGGATCATCCTCCAGATCCTTTTGCTGGTCTTGTCAACTTTCCAGCCTATCCGGCTAGCAAAGGCATCTTTAATGGAAAGGGGCATAACCCATTGAGGACCAAACAGAGAAGTGACAGAGATGCTATAAATCAGTTGCTGTGGGACAGTGCAAAAAGAGATGGCTGACAGTTTCATTGGCCTACTTGCAGAAGAAACATCTGTTGATGAGGATGAGTCCTTTCTTTCTGAGGTTATTTTGAGTTAGACATGCTTTATGTAAGGCTGTCCAGGTAAAACAGGAAACCTTCAGAGGTTGTCTGTTCTCCAGATATGTTTCCAAAGAAAAACATCAAAGATGCCATTCTGTGAACACCAAAATTTGTAGCTTTCCTTCACAGTATAAATCCCTTCCTTGGTGTTGCCCCAAAGTAGTCAGTCTGGGATTTGTTCATCAAATGTTGCATTCCTCCGGTGTATGTAGTAATGAGATGAGTTCATTGATTTCCCAGTCCTGCAAGTTCCTCCTGCAAGTTCCTTCTGAATATTGGGGGTTCAAGTGTTGTCTACCCTGTATTGGGCAATATTGGGGTCAGAGATTCCCCCTCTGATTAGTTTGCTCCCACCTGTTGACTTTGGATTTTTCAATTGAAACCATATTATTGAGTCTAATCCCGAGACGGTAAAGCGCAACTTCAGCACCGCCAATTCCAGAGGAGAGTAATAAGATGTTGATACTGATAAGTGGTACGCCACTGTTTCAACTTGGAATGAGTTGCCGAGCGAATTGTATCTATCTGTCCTACTTATACCACCTCCCCTAGTATGGTTCTTTGAAAACCCCAATAGCATTTCAACTTCATCAAGCTCCAAAGTGGTAACATGGTTTCTCCCAACACACACTAAATTCCGCTTCCTGTATTGATCAAGAACATATATCTAGGTGACTCACCATCAAACTTCTCCACAACTTTCTGATCTTATCTATCATTTTTGCATGCCTAATGGCTGTTTGCAAACAATTTAACTTTGTCCTTGTATCCCAAGATGACCATCATACTTTGAGTCGACAAACTCAGGCTCAATCTCATATGGAAACCTCTTGATGGTGTCCCACACACCCTTTGGAGCTAGAGCAACATTTTTCATAGGTAGAAAAAAGGTGGGCAAATGGTTTTCTTGGGAAGAATTATCACCATTGTTGGAACTAATCCGGTAGGAACTCTAAATCCAACCATAGGTTTGGGCAATCGAATTGTCTCTTCCCAAAAATCTCCCTTTGCCTTTTTGTGTTTAGAGTTTGCTTGTAAAATTTTGACTACCTTGCCCAAATGAGTTGGAATTTTAATGAAGTATAAACGGGATGATGTATAAAAATAGCCTTCGGTATATTGGGACAAAACTATTGATCCCAAAGTTTTCTGATTGAAGGGCATATGCAGATAGAGGATTTTAAGTTATTAGATGTGGAGAACCTAATACTTTGTAATAGTTTGGACATGCTACCACAAGGAAGTAGAAAGTGTGTGTATGATTTGTTTTTTACCATGACAGTCTCATTAGTTTTATATAGTAATGATACCCAGTACAATGCAGAATTGCAATTAGTAATTAGTCTGATTTAACTCTACCAAGAATAAACTAGAATATCTACACTTGAGACAATAACATCTATGTTTAGACATTATGGACTTGACGTTATCCCGTATCCGAACATAATAAAAAATTAGAGAATACTCTCTGCCTTCAAGCCCATCTCTAATCACCCTGTTACCGCTTGCAAGGTTGTTACACAGGCTTCCACCAATCACTAAGTCAAATCCTCTAAATGGTTCTATCAATTTCTCTAAGCGGTCTTTGTTCAGCAGTTGCACATCGTCAAACTGTATGATTTTCCCCTCTGATTAGTTTGCTCCCACCAGCTTCTCACAATATTCATGTTGACTTTGAGTTTTTCAGTCGAACCACGTTATTGAGTTTAATCCCGAGACGGTAAGGAGCAAATTCAGCACCGCTACTTCCGAGGAAGAGTGATAAGATGCTGATGCCATTTGGAAACACGTCTCTCAACACCGATAAGTAGTACGCTATTGTTTCAACCACGAATGAGTTGTGAAGCGACTTGTATCTATCCGTCCTACTTACACCACCTCCCCTGGTAAGGTTCTATCGAAATCCCAATAGCATTTCAACTTCATCAGCCTCCAAAGGGCAACTTCGTTTCTCACAACCGACACCAAATTCCATTTCCTGTATTGATCAAGAACATACCTATGTACTTCCATAGGTGGCTCACCATCATACTTCTCCACAACTTTCTTGATCTTATCTATCAATTTTGCACTCTCAATGGCTGTTTGCAAACTGTTTAACCACCATTTTTTTGATAGAGGAAGTATCTCATGAATGGGCCGTGGGGTAATTGGAAACAAAGCAAAACTATTTTCAACAGGCAGAATTATGAAGATATTCACTTTTTCTTGTAGTAACGGGAAAATACTTTGAGTCGACAAACTCAAGCTCAATCTCATACAAAATCCTCTTAATGTTAATGGTGTCCCGCACACCCGAAAAAAGGCGGGCCAATGGTCTTTTCAAGAAGAAGTCTTTGGACTATTGTTGGAACTGATTCAGTAGGAACTTTGAATCCAATCATAGGTTTGGGCAATCGAATCGTCTCTTCATCAAAAATCTCCCTTTGCTTTTTAGGGTTTGGGGTTTTCTTGTAAAATTTTGACTACCTTGCCCAAATTGGTTGGATTTTTGAAGAAGTATAAACAGGATGATGTACAAAAATAATCTCCTGTATATTGGGACAACTATTGAAACCATAGTTTTGTAATTGAAGGGCATATGCAGATAGAGGATTTTAAGTTATTGGATATGGAATACCTACAACTTTGTAATAGTATGGACATGCTATTACAAGGATGTAGAAAGAGTGTGTACGATTTGTTTTTTACCATGATAGTCTCATTAGTTTCATATAGTAAAGATACCCCCCATAATGCAGCTTTGCAATTAGTATCTACTTTGATTTTACTCTACAAAGAATAATTCAGCCTTGGCAAGGTTAAGAAAAAGGAATAGGATTTCTAGATTTGAGACAGTTTCATATCTATGTGTAGACATTATGGACTTTGACGTTATACAATAACTGAACATAATAAAAAAATAGAGAACTCTTTGCCTTCAAGCCCATCCCTACTCATCGGTTACTGCCTGCGAGGTTGTTACACAGGCTTCCAACAATCACTAAATCAATTCTTCTAAATGATTCTATTAATTTCTTCAATCGGTCTTTGTTCAGCAGTTGCACATCGTCAAAATGTATGAGATTCCTCCTCTGATTTATTTGCTCCCACTAGCTTCTCACAATATTCCTGTTGACTTTGGATTTTTCAATCGAAACCACATTACTGAGTCTAATCTCGAGAAGAGAAACTTCAGCACCGCCAATTCCTGAGAAGAGTGATAAGATATTGATGCTATTTGGAAACACAACTCTCAACACTGATAAGTGTTAACCATTGTTTCGACCCGGAATGAGTTGCCAAGCGACTTGTATCTATCTATCCTACTTATGCCACCTTCGTAGTATGGTTCTTTGGAAACCCAAATAGCATTTCAACTTCATCACGCTCCAAAGGGGCAACTTTGTTTCTCCCAACCCACACCAAACTCCACTTCCTGCATTGATAAAAAACATTCTGTACTTCCGTAGGTGGCTCACCATCATACTTCTCCACAACTTTCCTAGTCTTATCTATCATTTTTGCACTCCTAGTGGCTGTTTGCAAACAATTTAACTTTGTCCTTGTATCCCAAGATGGCCACCATTTTTTTAATCTGGGAAGTGTCTCATGTATGATCCGTGGGGTAAGTGGAAATAAAGGAAATCTATTTTCAACTGGTAGATTGTTATGATATCCTCTTTTCTTGCAGTAGCGGAAAAATACTTTTGAGTTAACAAACTCGGGCTCAATCTCATACATATACCTCTTAATGGTACAATGGTGTCCCACACACCCTTTGGAGCCAGACCGACATTTTCATAGTAGGAAAAGGCGGGCCAATGGTTTTCTTTGGAAGAATTCTTTGGACTATTGTTGGAACTGATTCGTTGAGAACTCTGAATCTAATCATAGGTTTGGACAACCGAATTGTCTCTTCACCAAAAATCTCCCTTTGCTTTTTAGGGTATAGGTTTGCTTGTAAAATTTTGGCTACCTTGCCCAAATGAGTTGGACTTTTTATAAATTATAAACGGGTTGATGTACAAAAATAGCCTCTTGTATATTGGGACAAAACTATTGATCCCAGTTTTCTAATTGAAGGGCATATGCATATAGAGGATTTAAGTTATTGGATATGGAGCGCCTAACTACTTTGTAATAGTATGGACATGCTATCACAAGGAAGTACTAAGTGTATATATCATTTTTTTTTTTTACCATGATGATTTCTTTAGTTTCATATCCGGGCATAATGCAGAACTGCAGTTAGTATCTACTTTTATTTTACTCTACAAAGAATAATTCAACCTTGGCAAGGTCTTGAGGTTTTTCTAAACACGTTAATTGGGACGGAGGGAGTAATAAAATACAATAAACATTTAACAAGAACCAACTAGAATAAGAGATTCATGGCTAAAATAGTCTGCACAACAAAACACTAACAATACAAAGTAGAAGAGATAAAACTTCTAGGTCAAGAAAATAATAATTAAAATTTGACAGGAAACAACTAAATTGTTGGGCCCGTGCTAGCAGTGGCATCTAGTTTGATAATGAGGATTTGTTATCGACCTCAACTTGCTTGGGATTGAGGCATGTTATTATTATTTGCTTTGATGAGATTTGGGTTCTTATCCAATGTGGATATTGCTGTATTTTAACTTTGTATTTTTTATTTTGCCAGGACGACAAAGCTGATGTGATCTTGAAGTACATGCCTGATGAGGCCAGGTTATTGAAGGCATATGGAGAGTTACCGGAGAACACAAGGCTTAATGAGGGTATTGCTAATGGTCTGGATGAAGAGGATGACGCTGCTGTGGATGATTACATTGAATTTGAGGATGAAGACATTGACAAAATATAAATCTGAACTCAAACTGCTGTTACTGAGGTCCATTATAGGTCTTGCTAATATTTCTGTGGGGTTCTTTTTCCATAAACATTGAGAGAGTATTTATGTGTATCGTTTGAAGTTGTATGATCCAGCTTTGTGCATCGGAGTTCTGTATGAAAATTTATGTTTCATGAAATGAATGCAATTTTCTAGCTAGTTTCTGAATTGGTTGTTGACCTCATTAGAGGGGCTTGTTGATGTACTTAATTGAGGACTAAGACCTATTTAGTCTACCCTTTTTCTTCTAGTGTCTGCTCTAAGTTATCTTCTGATAAAGGAAGCTCATCTTTGAGGATGGGGTGAGTAGACTACGATTGCAGGACCCGTAGCCTTTAGGTTTTGTAGGGCTTCTAAGTTTATGGTTGAATCCGTAGCTGATGAACTGCTTTACTTCATAGATTACTGATCTAGAGTTTTTTGCCTTTTTAGGGGTAGAAATGAGGGATTTGGACTCAATTCATCTACTACCGCTTTTGCAATGGTTTTGTAAGGTGATGCTGGATGATGAATTTGGTTTAGGAACTGAATTAAATGGTCCGACATGCTTCCTTCTTTTTATTTTGCTTGTGCACTGTTTATTTTGAGGGTTGCATGCTGTTTGAACAACAGAGTTTTGAAAGGAATCAACTTATGGCAAAAACCAAGGTTTCTCACAGGGACCAATGGTATAATGCTGCCTTATCAAGACTGTCATTCTTGGGGTTTTAGGGGATTAATTTGTGTTGCTGTCTCACATTGCTTTAAATAGCACTTTATAATCACTGATTTCTTGGGGTTTTAGGGGATTAATTTGTGTTGCTGTCTCACATTGCTTTAAATAGCACTTTATAATCACTGATTCTAGTTTTTGCCACATCTGTAAAAGGCTTGTGGTAGAAAATATGGTGTGGTGTAAGACTCTAAGACCTGGCCATTTGCTGATACAGTGTTATGTGAGGTCGACCTAGTATGAAATGATGTCCTCATATTTGGTCAGCCTTGCAGATTGAAAGGGAAAATTTACATTCAGAGGTCAATCATCTACTGAAATATACCTGGAAACAATTGCAGTTGTTGCACTTTGTAACTGGAATGGATTAACAAACATCAAAATCATACGAGTGTACAATCTTTTTACTATATAACAAGGGTGCAAACTTTAATTCAGTTGGCAAATGAGAATGTTCGTTCAACAACAGAATTTTGATGAAATTTTAGGTAATAACTTGAAGATGGTTGGGACTTGGAACTAAAACCAAGCGAACCATTGAAGGCATATGTCTTTGTGTTAGATGGTTTGTTCAGCCCTATTTGTGGGGTGCCCTTTTAGATATAGAGACAGCAGCTCATGGTGCCACTTTGGTAGGCCTTCTGCAGTCGAGAATCTTTTTACCTGTATTAGTTGTTTCGATCTTCTTTGGGTGAAAGTCACTATTTTCGTTCATGATAAGTTGTTGATTGATGCTTATGAGATTATGTCTTGTGGGGAGAAATCGACTGATGAGATTTGTTGATGATGGCCTGTTTGTGTTAAAGGACGTCTCTGTTAATCCGGCGTTCATTACATTTAAATGCAACCTAATGCATCTATCATCAACACAAAATAACAGTAGGCCATAACAATATAAATCATAGAAACATCACTTTCTTTTATTCATCTTCCCTAGTAATAATAACCCACGGCTCATTTTCTCCATGTATCAACCGATTCGCTGAATATCACATAATTTATGTAGTGAAAATGGAGGATCAAAATGAGAATCACTGAGAATGGCAGATGCAATTTGTTTGTTTGCTGCGTCAGTGGCATGTATCCCATCCCAGCTTACATAATTGTATGGATCCTCACAAGCTGTGGCTGACAATGTTTGTCCATCTATCTCTTTGGTATTTCCGCATAATACCTGCTGGTTGAAGTTGTAAGAACCTCCTCCATGTCCACAACATGCTCTGGTTCCATATTTTAACCCTACAAAGACAAAACATCATTTGAAGCTAGTTGATAATGTTAAAGTCAGTGGAAGCAGAATACCAATGCACCATTAGAGCTACTCGAGTGTTGATGGTACTCGAAATACTACATGTTTCAATTAACAACTTGAACACATGATAAACGGTTTCCATTGGACATTTCCGACTCAAAATTTTGAAAAAGCTTTTGCGCGTATTGTCAAGCGTCCATTATATAGACAAGTTAATCACTTAAAATATGTCACTTCCTTTATTTTTATGCATTAGCATCAATACCGTAAAACCTCTTGCATGTTTCAATGGTGTTGATTTGGATAATTACGGGAGGAGGCATTTTAAATGATTAACTTATTTACATAATGAGCGCTTATGAACATTTGCAAGAACTTTTTCAAAGTATGAGTCGGGAATGTCTAATAGGAACACTTTATCATATGTTCAAGTGATCAATTGGAACACGTCATAGTTCGGAATTTTGTCTCGGCAGCAATTGTTTCATTGAACTTACATAATATCAAAAGAAATTAACTTACCGTGAGAAGTGGGGTGTTGGAAAAGCTCCAGGAGCACAGAATGAGTATCCACATAAACAACATTTGCATCTGAAAGTTCTTTTCTGGTTTGTGCCAATGCTTCTTTAAGCATATTGTTATATTCCACCACTGCATTGTCGTATGATTTCAAGCACCCAAACTCATCAATATCAGAACTATCGTGAGAGAGCTGGACCAGAAACATTGGGTAGCATCCAATTGGTGCAAGGTTAAGTACGAAAAATGTTCTCCCCCCTAATCCATGGATTTCCTGGTGAAAAATTAATAAAATAAAAAATGATCAGATTTTCACACTATTTAGTTGTAGAAAACAGCTAATTATCCTTCAAATTTAGGACCCCAAAGACTATTCCCTCCGTCCGAGTTTATGTGATTCTATTTTGTTATTACTCCGTTGCAAAAGAAACTGGATCTTGAGCCAAACTTAACTTCAAATGCTAGATCATGAGGTGAGGATTGTGCAAGACTATATAAGGAGACCAACTCCACAACTGATGTGGGAAACTCAATACCTCCTACACGCTCCGGCCTGATAACTGAAGCATATATAATATACATGGGGGCCGAACATCGGTAAACTACGAATTCAGATGAGTATGGATCTTATACCATGATGAAGAAATGGAACTTGACCAAACTCTATTCCAAAAGCTAGATCGTGAGGTGAGGATTGCCCATGACTATATGGAGACTAAGTCCCCATCCACAAAGGCGATGTGGGGAAACACCCTCCCCATGCTCAAATTTGACAACTGGCGCGTGGAAAATATAAAATGGGCCCAACATCGGGAAAACTATGAATTGAGACGGGTCTAGTTCTAATACCATAAATGAGCCTTAAGCTAACCCAACCCTAAAAACTAGCTCATGACCGATATATGGATACCAAGTTCCACATCCACAACTAATGTGGGAAACTTAACAATTCTTATATTAAAAATAAGTAACTCTACACTTTTCATTCTACCCTTAACGAGAAACTTTTATTGACACACAAATGTTATGATATGTTTAAGATTACAAGTTTTAAAAATCTTTTTCTTTTCTTAATTAAATTTCGTGTAGAATCAAACTACTTAACATAAATTATAACAGGCCGGGAGTATATTCTAATGTTATTACCTTGATGGTGCTAGTAATTTTGGAAACTACTTGAGGTAAGTACTGCTTCACTCCACCTATTCCTTGACTTGCCAAATTGCCAGTGAAATCATTCTGACCTATGTAGAATGTATAAAGTGACTTCCCAAATATGTCTGAGGGAGGCAGATTAGTATTCCCTGGAAAGAAAAATACATACAGTCAAGACATTTCTATGATAATCATCCTCTATAATAACATTTCTTAATAACAGTCATGTTTTCTGTGGAATCGATATTTCATGTTATGTAACGACACTGTTTTAAAGAGGTTTGACTGTATGTAAATTTTATGATTAAGGTAAAAATATATGAATGTTGCTAAATGGAACATATTTTCGTTACCTTTATTCTGAAGTGCATCGACTTTGACCTTAAATTCCTTGAACTGTTGTAGCTGAACATCAAGATAGAAGGGGCTAACGCCTGATACAAACAATGATGTTTGTGGCATGAGCACTGTGGATGCAGATGTTGCAAAGTTGGCACCATGTTTGAAATCAGATCCAATTGATTGCAAATATGGACTCACAAATGGCAAACCAAATGCTTGAGCTGCACGTCAAACAAGACTAATTAATAAGACTTTCAGAAATGCTATAACCCTCTTTTATGATAAATCGTGAATTAGAGTCCAAAGGGAGCAGAAAGTAACTTGAAAAATAAGACAAGTTATATGCTACTATAACAAGTTAAAATATGCTAATAACGTAAAGAAAATTAACATCATGATCAGTGTGTTTAAGTTAAATCCATTAGAACCTAGGACAGAACTTTTAATACTTACACTTGACATTCAGACATTAAAACCATATTATTAGTAGGTTCATTTTCTGGTATATATCTCTAGGTACTTGAACGCTAATGCGTACATAAAATTCATTCTTCCAAGAGTACTAAGCAATCAAATATCTAGCTAAAGCTATGATGAGAAAAACACTTCTTCTTAATTTACTCCACGTTTTAATTTATTTGATATAATTTGAATAGTCGACACAGAGTTTAAAAAAGCAACAATTTTTTTTAAAAACTGTGATCTTAAACATTCATAACATTAGTGTGACTATCAGACTCTTGAAACTTGTGTTCTTAAACATGTCACAACATTTGTATGGCTATAAATGTTATTTTTTCCCAACCTATCAAAGATTCTCACTTAGGATAAAGATAAAAAGTCTAAATTAAATTATTTTCACGTATAAAAGTGTATCATTCTTTCCGGAAGAAACTAATAGTATGAATATAGCGTAATGAGGAATCGGTAGTTATGCAAAATATGGAACAGTAACAAACATACAGAATAATATCAATCTGAAAATAAAATAAAACTAGATGAAATATATACCAAGAAAATCAACGATAACCCTGCCATCAGTTGGTCGTCCTACTGGTCTTTTGAAATAAGTCATTCCATAAGGAGACCCTTGAGGTGGAAATGCTGCACAAAATCCACCTGTATATATGAAGGAAAATGATTTATTCTCAGTATCATAAACTAAAAAAATATTACATTATCAAATCCTAAACAAATATAATTTTCTATAACTATGAATTATACTTCAACTACCTGTATCAGTGTTGGAGTCTCCAAAGTTAAAGATAGCCTCAAATGCACATTTGCTTTCCACCAAACTAGAACTTCCTATTAAAAGTAACCAAACCGCAATTGAACACCAAAAACTCATTTTTTTTGTTGTTAAGTTTTTCTCACAAGACACAAAAATATAGTAATATAGTGATGGATTCTGTTATAGCACATTTTCCAGCTTTATAGAAGGAGAAGCCAATGCATGGGGACCACATCAATTGCTGACGCAATGAATTATTGTATGTACAAAGAAATACTGTTACTAATACTTTCAAACTATTGACGTACTACTAATAGTTTTCCCAAAGAGTTAGGGAATGAGCCTGAGTACGTGAAGAAAGCGGGTTAGACAGAATTCAGTAGTTTTAGTATACGGAAAAGGCTCAAATATGCCATTGAACTATCGGAAATTGTTCATTTATGCAACTCGTCAATAGTTTGGCTCTTTACGCTATCGAACTATCGGAAATGACTCATCTATGTCACTTATTAATAGTTTGACTCATTTATGCCATCGTCCGTTACCAAAATAATTCATTCATGCCATTTTTCATTAACACCGGTTTTACAATACCAAATATGATATGTGGCCTCCAACTGGATTATGGTTGTGGGTGGGTCGGGTGTATGGGTTGGATTTTTTATTAATTTGGGATTTAAAATTGAGTTGGTTTAATTAAACGATGTAGACTTCTAATTGGAGGCTACGTGTCATATTTGGTATTATAAAATCGGCGTTAATGAAAAATGACATGAATGAATCATTTTGGTAACGGAGATGGCATAAATGAGCCAAACTATTGATGAGTGGCATAAATGAGCCATTTCCGATAGTTCGATGGCATAAATGAGCCAAACTATTGATGAGTGACATAAATGAGCCATTTCCGATAGTTCGATGACATATTTGAGCTTTTTCCGTTGAGTATATATATTCCCTCTGTTTTAATTTATTTGTCTTAATTTTCTATTTAGTCAGTTTAAAAAAGAACGTCTCAGTCTTTTTTTGGCAACTCTTTAATTCCAACTTTCCACACGGCATGTGTAAGACCACAAAATTATAACGCATTTTGGTATATTCTACATATCTTTAATTTAAGACCACAAGATTCAAAAGTCTTCTTTATTTTCTTAAACTCCGTGCCAAGTCAAAACCAGACAAACAATTTGAAACAGAGAGAATATATCTTAAGAAATTCATTTGGTAATATATAAAAATATTTAATTTATAAATCAGTAACTCAAAGTCATGACTAAAATTCCAGACCCATAAATTTCATATTCTGCGTCTCAGCCTCTATAAAAAGTACTTGTCTCTTGTTCTTTGTTTCCTACCTAGTTCATTTCGATGGCTGAAAACAAAAAAGGAACAACTGTATCTTTCGATTTGGATGTTGTGGTGGGGGGAAGAACTTATCATTAACTTGGGAAGTGCAACAAATTAACGTATGCACAAGATTGTCTTCTTTGATTTAGTCTAAAAGAGGGGTGGGAATGAACAATGTCTTTTTCTAAGCTGTGGGCAAGCACAACAAATTAGCTAGCTATTATACAGCTAGCTAGCAACAATGATGATGATCAACTCATGACAATTTAGGGATAACGTCGGTGTTGATATAACACTACAACAAAAAGGTGGATAGCTAATAACTCGTCGTTTCAATTTACGTGGCATTATTTGACTACACATAGAATTTAAGAGAAAATATTTTTGAAATTGGTGGTATTTAACATGTATTCATGATAATTTGTGTTTATAAAAGCAAGCCATTGAATTAATGGCGAAATGAGAAATGTATAACATATGTATAATCCATATGTAAATTAAGAAATGTATAACCTAAATAGCTTCCACCAACCGCTTAAACTAAAGCCAGGTGGATGTATAACATATGTAATGTGTGTATAACCATGTATAATCAGTGCATAATCTATGTATACCAGCTAGGAAAGTAAACAATGAATCCGGCTAGCTATTTGTGTCAATATCTCTATTTTAAATATAAAAAAGATGTCATTCACTTTAGAATTGACTAATGAGTAAGAAGTGTCACATGAAATAGAATACTAGAAAAGAGTATGAAAGTACGTACTTGCGAGAAGTTTGATTTCGTTTTGACTTTCACTAGCCCAAATGACAAAGTATTGGGGGTTGGGGCTGTAGCGGAGCTAAGATTTTCAGTAAAGGGATAAAAAATATAAAGACAAACACATCAAGAAATCAAAGGAATTCAACATCTACTACATATACATAAATATATCTTAATCTTTTATATAGAATGTATTTTTCGGCAATGACCGTCCCTTGGTTGGGTTGTCGAAATATTTTGCAAGAAGATTGATTTCATTCTTTCACCTGCCAAAATGACAATGATAAGTTATGCCATATTGTGTTTTGATGATTTAACAAACACCAGAGGGACTAGGTACTCAATGAGGTCCTTTGAGTGCAATACGAACGCGCTGCACCGTAAAGGCTCGTCAGATTTTTATGTGCCGACTGGCAGAACCATATTAAAGACAAATGCGCAGCGTGTTGAAGGTCAAACCTATAGCTAAAGGCCAGTATCAAAAGGTGAAAGGTCTCTATCCATGGTCACATGCTACTCACATGCTCCCTAATATATATACAACATGTTACTAGGTTCAATGAATCACTTGCAAAATCAGAAAATACATTCTCTCTCAAGTGTAGCCGCCACTGCTCTCTTAGTGCTTTCGAGAACAAAGCTTCATCAAACTCAAGGACCAGATCCCAACAACTGAAGACGTCTTAATTCCTAAAGTTTGTTAAGTCTTTGTTACTTTGTTCTTACTTGTAATCCTACACTACTTTCGAGAAGTGTCATTGTAGGAAGCTTCTCAACCTTGGTTATTCTGTTGTCTTGGCTAGAGTTAGTCAAGGTCAGTAGTTTATTGGCTAGAGTTAGTCAATATGAGTTGGTTTCTTAGCTAGAGTTAGTCAAGGGTTGTAGCTTACAATAGAGTTATTATAATTAAGAGTTTTAATTCCTAGGTTGGTAAGGTTGTAATCTGAAAATTACTCAGTTAGTGAAGTTGAAATCCTACTCCGGTGGGCCGTGGTTTTTAATCCGCGAGCAAGGATTTTTTCACGTAAATATCTTGTCTTATTTACTTTTTGTTATTTACTTGAAGGAACAGATAGAGAACCGTTGGTGGACTCTTAGTTTCTATCAATTGGTATCAGATGAGGTTCTTTCTAAAAGGTTAACACCTAAAAAGGATCTTCTCCATGGCTGCTCCACCAAACCTCGAGGAAGAACAATCTCAAACAAGACCACTAAGGTTTAATGGAAAGTACTATAGGTGGTGGAAGACAAGGATGCATGATTACATTATGGCCGAAGATTCAAAGCTTTGGGACATCATCTGTGTGGTCCTTTTGTTCCCATGAAAACTGATGAGAGCTATAAGTCAGTTCCTAAAACTAGAAAAGAGTACTCTGAAACTGACAGAAAAGCCATTAAAAAGAACTACAAGGTAGAGAAAATTTTGATTTGTGGTATTGGGCAGATGAATACAATTGTCTCTCATCTTATGGATCTGCTAAAGAGATATGAGAATTTCTTCAAACAGCCCATGAAGGAACCATTCAGGTAAAGAAGTCCAAAATAGATCTGCTTACCACTGAGTATGAGTTGTTCAAAATGGAAGAGGATGAGTCCATTCATGATATGCACACTCGTTTCACCTCCATAATCAATGAGCTCCATTCACTTGGGGAAATCATTCCCACAAACAAGCTAGTGCGAAAAATACTCGTTGTTCTACTAGGGTCTTGGGAAAGCAAAGCTAATGCTATCACTGAAGCCAAGGACCTGCAAACACTGACTATTAATGAGTTTATTGGGAATCTTAAGACTTATGAAATGAAGAAAAAGAAGGATCCTTAAAGAAGAGAGCCAAAAAGGGAGAAGAACCTGGTTCTTAAAGCTGCTAAAAGTGACATGAGCAGTGATGAATCTAAGATGGCGTACCTCACTAGAAGATTTCATAAGATGATTAGAAGAAATGGTGGGGTCCCAAAGAGAGGAAGTTCTAGCAGGAACTTCAAATGAAATGATTGCTGTCATAAATATGGGAAGCCTGGACACTTCATCAAAGAGTGTCCTCTTCACAAGCAAGATTACTACAAAAATCCTGATAAGACGGCTTGGAAGAACCAAGTCCCTGACAAGAAATTCAACAAAAGGGAAGTTGCTGACAACCTGGTAAAGTAGGCTCTGACTGCTTGGGGAGATTCTTCCAGCGAATCTGAATATGAAGATGGTGCAGGTGATACATCCATGCTGGCTATTGATAGTTCAGAATATGAGTCAATAAGTGCACTCATGGCCAAATCTGAAGATGATGGAGACAATGAGAAAGATAAGGTAAACTTTTTTTATGTTAAGAAAAATCTAAAAAGTTACTCTAAAAAAAGGTTAATATCTTTAGCAAATGTGTTGATTGATACCTATAATAGCCTTATTAATGAGAAAAATGCTTTAAGCGAAGAAATTGATGAATTAGAACAAGTAAGGGATGATTTGGTAGTCACTGTGGTATATCTAAAAGAGCAAGTTAAGGATGTAACTAGAGATAACCCTCTGTTACAAAGGCAAATGGAAAAATGGGTTAACACTCCTTCTAAGGGAAAATAAGTGGCCAGTGAGACTCACCTTGAGCTTGAAAGTGAACTCAAGAAAATCAAAATGAGTCTCACTGCTAAGCTAGAAAAGAATAAGCAACTTCAAAAGGATCTAAAAAGGGTTAAAATTGATCTTGACAAGTCACGTCACTGGACCTGGTCCTCTGATTTAGTTGTTGATATGTACAAGAGTACTGGTGGAAGGCAAGGCATTGGTTTTCAAAAGGCCAAAGCCCCCGACAATCCCCATAGTAAATATGTCACTGTGACTGACAATTGGCTGTGCACTCACTGTGGTCAAACTGGCTATTACAAAGAAACATGTTGAGCCAAACTTCAATCCTTGCATAAAAACAAGAATTTTGTTGAAAAGAAGTCTAAAGCCAGGGACCTGATCCCCGGACGAAGAAGAATGTGCTCCCTGTTTGGGCAAAAATAAACTTAATTCACCCATTCTATCATTATAAAGGACCCAAACTGGTTTGGGTTCCTAAATCTAACAAGTGACTCTATTTGCAGGCTAAAGTGAGAGGAGGCAGTAAAAAATGGTACATGGATAGTGGTTGCTCAAAGCATACGACTGGAAGAACGAATGATTTCCTCTCACTTAAGGCCTTCTAAGGTGTGAGTGTGTCTTTTAGAAATGGCAAGAAAGGATATATTCTTGGCATTGACAAAATTGGAAAGACACACTCCCATGCAATTGAAAATGTCTACTATGTAAATGGCTTGAAATACGGTTGTTAAGTTGTGTCCCAATGCGTGATAAGGAAATGAAGTGAAGTTTTTGTCCTATTTCTTACCGTCACTCAATCTAGCAACTGGGTGAAGTTGTGCTTATATAGGATTCAAGAACATCTATGTTGCAAATTTTGATTCATTAAATGGTGGTGATTTGACATGCCTCAGTTATGTAGATGATAATGCTAAGTTATGGCACAGGCGACTAGGACATGCAAGCTTCTCTTTGTTGAATAAACTTGTTGTAAAGGACCTCGTCCGTGGGTCGCCAAAAGTCAAATTCAAAGATCACAAGGCGTGCGATGCATGCATAAAAGTGGAGAAGCGAGAGTGAGAGCACTCCTTCAAACCAAAGGCTTAGCGCAGCACCTCAAGGCTACTCGATCTTCTTCACACGGATCCTGTGGACCAACGAGGGTTTAAAAGCGTATGAGGAAATAAGTATATCTTTATGATTGTTGATGACTATTCCGCAGATTACTCGACTCGTTTAAGAACCAAGGATGAAACATTCCCCGTATTTGTGGCCTTTCAGAAACAAATTCAAGTAAAGTTGGGAAATCAAGTGGTGAGTATTAGATCTAATCATGTACCGAGTTCGAGAATGCCAAATTTAAAGAATTCTGCTGAAAATGGTATAAGTCACAATTTTTTTGCCCCCCAAAACCTCTCAAAAATGGTGTTGTCGAGAGAGAAAAAAGGACACTTGAAGATACGAAGAACAATGTTGACAGTAAGTGGTGTGTCTAAAAGTTTTGGGGTCGAGGCTATCAACACCGCTTGCCATGTGATTAATAGGCATGATCAGGTCCTTACTTGAGAAGACTCCTATGAATTGCAAAACGGGAGAAAGCCTAAGTCGACCCTAAAAGCCTTTAGACGCAAATGCTTTGTTCTCAACAATGGTAAGGAAGCTTTGGGAAAATTCGACGCAAAGAGTGATGAAGGAATATTTCTCAGTTACTTTTCTCAAAGCAAGGCGTACAAGGTCTATAACAAAAGAACTCAATGTGTGGAAGAAAGTATGCATACGATCTTTGACGAATCAAACGAATCAAAGGACAAAGGGACACGATGATGGAGATGTATATGGAGTTTTAAAAGGTTCCTATCAAGCCATTGAAATCTCAAATGGAAAGACCGAATTGATGAACCAAGTCAAGTAGGGCAATGAAGAAGATGCATTAGAATCTTCAAGGCACAGAGGGAACTGTGTCCCTCTATTACTCCATACGAAGCCGAACATCGGTAGCCGATGTTGTATCGTGCGCTTCGAGATAAACAAAGCAAGCCAAGTCACACCTCTCGTAGATGTCAATGACGGATCAAACATGGAGGAACTCCGGCCCTCAAATCCCGAAGTCCAAGTATCCAACCGGAAGCACAAAGTGGTCTTATCCACTACATAACGTGATTACTCCCTTAGGCTCTAGTATTCAAACTAGTTCTAGTGGCGAGAAACATGTTTGCCTTCTCAACCTTTTTATCTCAAATGGAACCCAAGAATATCAAGGAGGCTTTGAAAGATGCTCGATTGGATAGTTGTTGTGTAAGAAGAGCTCCATCAATTTGAGAGAAACAAAGTGGCACCCGGTCCCTCAGTGCCTCATGCGTAAGCAAGGATCGAGACCAGTGGGTATTTCACAAATAAGCTTGATGAATTTGGACACAACTACAAGGAACAAGGAAAGGCTGGTGGTTCAATGCTACAATCAAGAAGAAGACATTGATTATGATGAGACCTTTGCTCCCGTGGAAAGAATTGAAGCAATCAAGATTCTTATTGCTTTTGCATCTCATATGGAATTCAAACTATTTCAAATAGACGTGAAAAGTGCCTTCCTTAACGGCTACTTGAAGGAGGAAAATTTTGTCAAGCAACCTCTGGTTTTGAAAGTCATGAGCACCGAGCATGTATTCAAGCTTGACAAAGCTTTATACCGCTTAAAACAAGCTCCTCGAGTATGGTATGAGAGATTGTCAAAATTCCTTTCGAAAATGGCTTTACAAGAGGAAAAATTGACAATACCTTATTTTTGAAGAAAAGAGAAAAAAAATTGTTGATTGTGTAAGTTTATGCGTCGATGATATCATTTTTGGTGCCACAAATGATTCCATTTGTGAAGAGTTTGCCAAGATCATAGGAAGTGAAATTTGAGACGAGCAATACGGACGAGTTTAACTTTCTGTGGTCACAAGTAAAAAGAAACTCTAAAAGGCACCATGATCAGTCAATAAAAGTACATCAAGGAGCTGCTTAAAAGATTTGAGATGGAGAATGCTAAGCCCATTGATACACCTATAGCCACTACTACTCGATTAGACAGGGATAAACCTGGTTCTCCTGTGAATGAAACCATGTATGGGAGGTATCATCGGGTCATAGTACCTTAATCGAAGCAGACCCGACATTGTTTTTAGTGTCGGGTCGCGTGCAGTTTTCATTCTAGTCCAAAGGAATCTCACTTGAAAGTCATGAAAGAATCTTCGAGATATCTCAAGGGACTCAGGACCCGGTCCTATTCTATCTTTCGGGGGATAACTTTCGACTTGATCGGGATATGTCGACGCCGTCGATTACGTCGGTTACCCGGGTAGATAGGACGAGCACTTTTAATGGCGCATTTTCCGGGGTCGAGCTTGATCTCACGGGATACACAAACAAATAAAATTTTGTGGCTCTTTCTCGCCGCAAACCGAGATGAGTCGCTCGACCTATGTCGTGCTCAATCGCTATGATCAAACAACAACTTGAGGATTTTGGTGTGCTTTATCGAGTGTTTGCCCTTGTTGTATGATAATACAAGTGCACTTAATATGGAAAAAAATTCAGCAACACACAAGGACCAAACACATTGATGTAAGGCACTATTTCCTAAGAGATAATGCCAAGTGCGGGGTTGACTGTGTGAAGTTCTACAAGACAGAGGGACAGTAGCGCACATCTTCACCAAAGCACCGGAAAGGAAAGGAGTATTTTGAAAGAAATCATTTGGAGTCCGGGCTTGATCAAGCTCAACTAAGGGCTCCTCCGTTATCAAGGCGTTAGAATAAGGTACAATGCTAAAAGAGTTTTTTGGTGTCATTTAACTCACTCCTCTATACTATTACAGTATACACGCATGGCATCTTCTGCATAATACGAGTATTGGAGATATTACATTTTTTTTATAGAATTTTTTGCCTCCATCTTAAAAGACAACATGAACCGTCTAAAAGTGCCAAGTCATTATAAAGTCTTCCGCCTTAAATTTCAAACTTAGAGCCCAAAACGACAAACCTTCCTAAATCGACCTAACATGTAAAAACGACCGTTTGATAACACCCAATCAAAACCGATCCTTCATCATCCTATTTAAACCAAAAAGTGTCTACCTCTCTCCTCACTTAAAACATTTCATCTTTTCTCTTTCGTGTATCGTCTACCTTCTCTCTTCTTTCTCTCGTGTCAATTTCTTGCCTAAAATCACCATGTCTCTCACCCATTCCTCCTCTCCCACCGTGCCAAAAGAAACCCCACGCCCCTAAATCGCTTGATTCACCTCTAAAATCCCCAATCTCCACCGACCAAAACCCTCTACCGCACCACCACAACCAACCGCTCCAGTTCCTCACTTGATCAGAAGAATCAAACCCCAAAGAAGTTTATGTATCTTCTTCCCCTCGACCTCGGCCCCGCTTGATACCTAATTTTTTACCTCCCATAATTTATTTTTAATTGCTCAGTATTCGGGACATCAAACAAAGTGAAATATGTATTTTTCTATAAGTCAAAATAATTTTATAAAATTATTAAGATAATGCTTTGCCATCTTATTTGGCAAAATAACCTCCATAATGTTATTAAATCATTTGGAAAATAACTTATATATTTTTATAATTAAATATGAAACATTTGCTAATTATTTATTTAATTGTTGGCATCACCAATTCGCAAGCATTTTACTTTGTTTAATTTAAGGAATCGATTAATTGAATGAATTAATCATTTTACCCCTTAATTGTTAATTTTACGTTGGTATAATTTATTAAAGTTAACCATAATTAATTAAATGTGTAATTGTGGTTAATTCCATAAATTGTTTATTATGTGGTTATCAAAGTGGCTACAATGAAATAATCAATTGTTACCTAATTTCGGCCTCGCTTAAATAGCCAATATTGAAATAGCCAATCTCCATGGTTTAAATCATCTAAGGTCATTTTTTTTGTTGCAAAGTTTACCTTTAATCGTCGATTGAATTAAAATGTGGCTATAATCGAAACAAATAAATTCATTGGTTTAAAGAAATTATTGTCGTTGCCGTAATTTTATTTTATTTGTCTTAATCAAATAAAGTGGCCATAATTGCAAAGACTTATCCCATGGTTCAAAACCAAACGAGGCTATGCTTGCAATTATGAGTCCATTAGCATAATTAACTACGATCGTTAGTTTCGATTAATTAGTGGATTAATCGTGTCCAACCATAATTAGATGATTTAAATTAATAGAATTTCTTAATTATGATCATTTGCTTAACTAAGGGTCAAGGCTATATATACACACACATACACACACACCCGTGTATACACGGGGATATACACGCATGTATACATATATCAAAATGTAAATTATATATACATATACAAAATTTCCCCCCCCATTTTTTTATTTAAGTTAGCTGCAGCCCACGAATAAGACCATGACCCCGCCTAATGACAAGGCTAAAGGGGGCGTAATACCCTTCCTTTTCTTCATTCAAGAGCCAAACGAGCCTTTAAGGCCTTTCCTCTCTCAAGGTTTAGAAAACCTTAGCGCTCGCATCTTTTTTTCCTCGCTCCTACGTTAGTGATGCCGCAAATGGCAAAAGAAGGGCCTACGACGTTGTGTTAGGTGTTGTATTGTCGATAACGGCAAGTGCATTTATTGCTCGCCATTTCTCAACCATTTCCACCGAGTTCCGACCCAAACAATGTATTACCACCCCCATTTCTTTACTTTTTTCCGCATTACAAAGGTCATTTGACTGAGTCTCTTTAATGGTTTTTGTTGTTACTCGACTTGAATCCTTGATTATTATTGGTTGGTGAGGAACCCCACCTGATTGATAAATTCGAGTCAACCGACCCTTCATGAGTTTGTTTTCAAATCTTGGCCATCAACGTTGATCGAGGAGTGCAATTTGAAAATTGCACATATCCCACATCGATTGAGATTAGGATTTTTCTCAATTTTGTGGTTCGATAAATAGATCCCCCAATTCACATTTCTAGATAGACGTGAATATCGAATATTACACATATTCACCTAAAACTCGATTTTTTCTTAAGTTTAGGCAATATTGCTTTGTAACTTTGAATTTCGGTTAAGTTAAAATTTTAAATACTTTTTTTCAGTTTGTGGGTATTTCAGTTAGGATTTGAGGAGCAAAAGGGTCTTCAAATTTGTTCTCAACAAGGGTCGCGCATCAAAGAGGTAATTCTCCTTCCGGGTCCGAACCAAAATGCCCCCCAAAAAACATTTTCAACCAAAATACCCCAACAACAAAAAAATGTTACGAAAATACCTTTAGCGCAGTAATCAATCGCGCTAAAGTAGTTAACGGAGACGGTTCCATTAATCGCTATAGCGCAAAGAATTTACCGCGCTATAGTGTTCGTCTTTTTTTCCTAGCTTTTGGTTAACCCTTCTTCGTTACACTTTTTAACGTACTTTGACCATAGATTAATCATGCTTCTGGACCCCGAAACTCAATGTTTTATATAGAACCCTACTATTTTTGTGCGATTAATAAGGTAGGATCAACACATCAAGGATACACAAAAGTTCGACGGTCGTTTTAGAGGTTGAAAAGCGCTCGAACGCCATTTTCGTTTCAAGGCCCGGTGGACATTAGCTTGAAGTTCTTTACGAATACTTAAACTTGTTCATTAATAATTAATCAAAAGTTAGTCAAAATGGCAAGATTCATACAAAAAAAAAAAAAAAAAAAACTTAATTAAATTGCATCATTCATAACCTTGAGTAGATGAAAAATGCTTAACATACTAATATTCTTCAAAATAACAAGATAATGATATATTAAACTTAAAACTAAAATCACAAGATTCTTAATCATCATCATCGTAGCATGTTCTCAATATCGTCCTCAGAAAAATATTGGCGGTTTCTTAAGACACATCTTTTTTCGATAGCAGTTAGTTCTCTACCGGTTGATGATGCTTGTTCTTCGGCCACTTTAGCATGTAAAATCTACATCGTCTTACGATCCGTTGTTTTCTTTTCTAACTTGCACCGCAAGCTCGCAAGTTTCGGACCTACTTGAGGCATGGTTAAGGAGTACCTTGTTGGGATTGAGCGTTGAGATTTTCCAAGTCACGAACAAGACGTTCCGATTCGGCAAGCCGACGTGACCATTCTCGGCGTAAACCGCAATAATATTCCCACGGACCGAATATTTCACAATCGTAAATCATCATTACGCTCTATAAGGTGGGGATTTAGCTCATCTAGTTTGAAATCACCGGTATCGCTCGAAAACCGCTATAATTTGAACTCTCATCATCACCGTTATTTGGTTCTTTTGGAAGGAGAAAGACCAAAGCCGAGTTTCTACTACTCGATATCGAATACGCAGTAGTCTAATAACAAAGAAAAGGCTACTTATATAGTTGCAAACCCCTAGAATTCGTGGGGGGAGGGTTTTTATGACCCTACCTACTTACCTTATTGTAAGAAAAATATTAATCTTCATCGGACATTTCACAACCCGAATCCCACTTGGATCTAAATCTTGTGCTACCATGTATACCATATTCTACCCTATGGTAACGTATTTGCATCCGATTGTTCTCTTTGCGAAAACGATTAAGAGCCAAATTAAACTCAGTGGAGTTCCGCGAGGCATTGACATAGCTCGCTTTTTGGGCGTTTAAGCCCTACCGACGCTAACTTGTGCTCCAAAGTTGTCGTTGTACCTCCCTAACATGCCAATCCCACTCCTCTCTCATTTTATTATTGTATTCTCGATTGAATCTATCGTTAGGGTTATTTGAGTAATGAAAATCATCATCATCTAGTTCCTGTGTCCTACCCATTGCTTCAAATATGTTTGCCGGAGTGAACGATATAACACGACTAATATCTCTAAATTGGTCAAAAAATGACATAGTAGCTCAATTTTGTGTGGAATGTCAGTGGTGGTTGGTAACAACTATTCGTCAAATTACGTTATATAAAGTTTGATTCGAATCATGACATTTTTTCTCGTTTTGACAAACTGAGGTGACAATATGGGCGTGTATAGCGCAGTAAAATAATGCGTTATGCCAAGATAACGCATTAAATTACCGCGTTATACTCTATCTCGAGTGCATTAACGCAGCTATTTACTCGCGCTATACTTCGCTTAGAATCTACTATATCGCATTTATTTCATGCGTTATGTATCTCTTTGCACTTAATTTGATTTGACGTAACACCGCAAGACACCGTAATTGCATGCACGCGTTGGTTCTATATTCAAACTTCAAATCTTATAAATACCGAGTTCGTATAACGCAAAAAAAGCAAAAAATTCAAAGTTTCATCTAGTTTTTGCGTTTTGTATTCCTCCTAAATTATTCAAAATATGGCAGATGTTCCAAGAATTAAAGTTTCTTTTATTCGGGACGAACAAATTATATTCGAGAAAAATAATTTGCGCTATGATTCTTCCCCAAAATACCATGTTAAGTTTCCACTTGACTTAAAATTCTCAAAACTACTCCAAGCCTTGTATAATAGACTACAAGTTAGTAGCAGTGATTTTGATCTAAATATAATTGGAAAATATCCAACCTCATTTATGCCGCAAGGTGTAACTAGTTATGGACAAGCAGTACATTCAAGATGATGAATCGTTGATCGATTTTTTTGAAGGCGCCTTATGATTATAGGAAATGATAACTTTAAATGTCCTTGAAATGTATATAGAGAAGGTCCCCATTAATCGACTTGAATTCATGGCTGTGGTTTCCTCGAAGCCCGAAATAGACCTCTTCGGGAAGCCCCCGTCTATAATTCAAAGCCGAAGTCACCAAGTCGGAACCTACTTATCAACACAATTACCCCGACATGAGTAACTATGAAAGCATTTTGACTAGCCAAATGCATCGGATAGTTTAAGTCAATTTGACTATGCAGTAAATATTCATTTTTTACATTATTATTATTATTATTATTATTATTATTATTATTATTATTATTATTATTATTATTATTATTATGTGTAATGGCACTTGAATGCTACTAATGATGTTGATTATATTATTTAGGGGTTATACACCGATATGGATCATATCGGACGGTCTCCTCAATCGGGATGGATGAATCGAGTTGGAACATCCTCAGCCTATCCAATAACTCAAAGCGATGGTCCTTCCTCAAGTTTCGGTGCAGTCGATTACTATCGGTACGTCTATTTTTTTTAACATCAATAGTGTTATTTGATGTGTAGTAGTTAAAACACCCTAATTTCTTGTGTAGGAGAAATGGTGGTTGCACCAAATTATAGGCAAAGGCGTGCTATGGATGGTCCAGCATTATCCGAATTATATAGTGACATCATCCAGCCGATAGTGAGGAAATACCTAATGCGGAGGAAAGTGACAGCGAGATTGAGGTTGGAACTAATCCTCAACATCAAGTAGAACCGTTGCAAGACATGATGAATAGTCCGGCATACGAGGATGAACCGAATTCACGGTTAAGAACCATTTGAATGAAGAATAGCCGACTCCGGTTTAGCCGCAAAGCCAATTTCAACAAGAAGAGTCGACCTCGGTCGATTCGGGCATTCCGATGAGATCCCCTATCTTGATCATCTTCAAGATCGCCCGTATGCCTTTGTCTTTACTAGGGATGATGATCCTATTCGATGGAAAGAGCCGGTGATCAAAACAAAAGGCTCATATTGAAAAAGGGATGATTTTCACCGAATAAATCATCGCAAAGGGTTAAGATTTATTGCATCCAGGATGAGGGAGTTTAAAGTTGACGATTCCACACGAAAACTTTGGCGATTGGTGCCTGCAAGCGAAAGTATCAAATTTGAATGGATGCTCTGTGGTAAGAAAACTGCTGAAAAGATGTGGACTATTTTAAAGTTCTACACAAAGCACACTTGTGATATGGGTGACCTACCAGATGATCATTGCAATCTAGATATTAATTTGATTGCGCGTGTTTTAGTTGGCGACATTAGAGAAAACCCAAGGTATCCCCTTCGCCTAAGTTTATTTTATTTTTGGTGTTAATATAATGTTACTTGTTGTTATATCTTGATATTTCAACTTTTTCGGGTACCTATTAAAGATTGTATTAGAGTCGTCCCGAAAGTATATATACAAAATCGTTATTAGGAGGAAGGCGTATCTTGGGCGTAGGCGTGCACATGAAATAGTCTTCGGAATTGGGAGGCTCTTTCAAAACGTTGCCGAGATACAAAGGCGGCTCTACAACACTTCAATCATGGTAATAACGTTGTTGAATGGAAGCTCAAATCGAAGCCCTGGTGTGCACAGTAATATTTTTGATTTTGTGTTTTGGGCCTTCAAACCATGCATTGATGGTTTTGCTCATCGTCGTCCGTAATATCAATAGATGGAATACACGTGTACGGGAAGTATGACATAAAGTCTACTAATAAAAGCTTGGAATGGATGCAAATTGAGCTATATTCCCTTTAGCTTTTGCGATTGCGAAATAATGAGAGCATTAGTACGCCGGGGTATATTTTTGGACTACTTAAGGCAACACGTTATTAAGGATCGCATGGGAATATGTGTGATATCGTACAGATACGTCGGCATATTGCACAATATGTTCAATTTGCGGGGGTGGCGATTACCCTTTGCCTACCATCGTTATTGTTTAAGGCATTTGAAGGCAAACTTCCAAAAGGCATATTAAATCCCAAAGACTTTGCAATTGATGTGCGGCCGCACGAGCACCAGGAGAAGAAGTTTAACCCGCGGGACATTACTAGGCGGTGAATGAGGAAGCCTTCACCGGTTAAATGCAATTGATAAAGACAAATGGACATTACACCGGGACGAAGGTAGGCGATGGGGTATCGACAATAACAATGCTTTTCCGAGTCATTCAATGGCTTGTTGAAATCGCACGGGACTACCCGTCACCGCAATGGTGAGAATGACATTTAAGCGTGTTGTGGAGCGGTTCGTCGTAAGATCAAAAGAGGCCAAAGCACACGCAGGTCTAAGACGGATGCCAAAACCGTTAAAACTGTTCGAGTACTACAAATATAAGGCTCAAAAACATGGACCGGATGGAGTACAACCTACGGAGCGCATATTTGAACTCACAACAAGTGTGCACCAAGGTAAAGGAGGTAACGTTCACATAATTTGTGAGATTCCAAGAACATGCACACGCGGCAAGTGGCAATCATATCACGCCATGTTCTCATGCCTTCAAGTGTTTTATCACAATGGGAAAGAACGCCTCCTCGTACATGGCCGAGGAATATACGGTTGAAAATTATGCAAGAACGTATCTTTGGAAGGTTCTACCCACTTGGTAGTGAGAGTTATTGGCCACCGGATCCATTTTCAATGGTTGTAAATAAAGCATTTATCCGTAAATTCAGAAAGAATGCATACTCGTGTATTCATAATGAAATGGATGTTCCACCGGGGAGATACACTCGAAAATGCTCATTTTGCAATTATGTTGGTCATGATAAGCGCAAGTGTCCCTTACGGCATGGTGGTCAAACTACATCTCGCGGTGGAAGTACCTCTCGTGGTGGAGGAAACTTTAGTGGTGGAAGTACCTCTAGTGGTGGTGGCACATCTCGCGGTGGTGGCGGAAGATCAACTCAAGGGCATTAATTGATGAATGTTTTTTAAGTTTTTTTTCTTACTTTGATGATTGTATTTTTAAAAGTTTGGGTTTCTTATTAATGAATTAGTATGTTAAGTATTTTCATCTACTCAAGGTTATGAATGATGCAATTTAATTAAGTTTTTTTTTTGTATGAATGCTGCCATTTTGACTAACTTTTGATTAATTATTAATGAACAAGTTTAAGTATTCGTAAAGAACTTCAAGCTAATGTCACCGAGCCTTGAAACGAAAATGGCGTTCGAGCACTTTTCAACCTCTAAAACGGCCATTCGAACTTTTGTGTATCCTTGATGTATTGATCCTACCTTATTAATCGCACAAAAATAAGTAGGGTTCTATATAAAATATTGAAGTTTCGAGGTCCCGAAGCATGATTAATCTATGGTCAAAGTACGTTAAAAAGTGTAACGAAAGAAGGGTTAACCAAAAGAGCCAAAAAAAAAAAAAAAGACGAACACTATAGCGCAGTAATTTACTGCGCTATAGCAGTTAACGGAACCGTCTCCGTTAACTACTTTAGCGCAGTAAATTACTGCGCTAAAGGTATTTTCGTAACATTTTTTTTTGTTGGGGTATTTTGGTTGAAAATGTTTTTTTTGGGGCATTTTGGTTCCGGGCTCTTCTCCTTCCTTAGTTATTTTTAGTAGTCATTTAAGTGTTTTATACTGTTTCTGTGATTCATTTGTTTAGTTGTATGATTAGTTCCTGTTTGTGGTGTTTTCGTTTGCGTAATCCATGTTTAATCTTAGATTAATTTTGCCTTATATTAGTTCTCAGAATTGTTAGTTCTATGTGCAATTTTGGTTCGAGTTATATGCTTAGGCTTACATTACTTACTTATGTGTCATTTGATTAGTTATATAAGTAATGCATAATGCGTTTAATTTCCCCATGATTAGTTAGCTTTAAGTAGTTTGTTTAGGTTTTACGTTTGATTAGCCATATGCTAATTAGCGTAGTTGTTTAAGTATGTTTTGTATGTTTAATGTTGATTAGTCATAAGTTAGTTGAAATCTAAAGAAATCGCTTAGGTACCGTGTCATACCTGTTCAATCTTGGTCAGCCATGTGTAATTCAACCTATAGTTTGCCTAATCATGCCTTTACATTGCTTTGCTTTCTATTCACATGTTGTTTTAAGTCCATTAGGTGCAATATGTTTAGTTTTGGATCACATTAGTTGATGTATAGACTTATATGTTCAAAGAATGATGACCTGACTTATAGTTTTATTTCTTTTTCTCATTGCTATAGGTCTGTTCTAGGCTAGAATATTCATGAAGCCTACTAACACTTGTTTTGTTCTGTTTTGATTAGTTTCAGTCATCTATGATTTTAATAAAATAAAGTTAGTCTGATTAGCCTATTATTGGTCCAGTTTATGGATCCTGCTTGTTTTGAAAATGATTATTAAGTGTACGAGAGTTTATACTAGTTTTGGTAATTGGATCTTAGTTGCATATTGATTTGTGAATCTACGAAAGCATGCTAGTTTGAGTCTAAATGATGTGAAGAACTTCAAATTGATTCTTTTATGGCTGATTGGCATGATGAATTATCTGCAAACCTGAGATGCATTTGATTACAAGTCTCTTACTTAAAAGTGATTTAATGATTTGTAGTTAACCGAAATTAAGGCTCATTCATTGACTAAGTATCCAGAGAATGGCATAATAAGCATGTTTAGGAAGGAGTTTGGAACTGTTTAGTATGAGAATTTAATGCATGTGTCTGGCTGTCTTAAATGTGGTGATAAGCTAATCATTTGGGCTTGAATATGGTTACTTTCTTGCATCTGATCAAATGTCCCTATTTTATTAAAGGATCGCTCTATATGCAATCCCATTTGTTTTGATAATAGTATGATGCCTGAAAATATCCCTTCTATACATGAAATAACTTGTTGGCATCAAATGAGATTGGCATTTAAGTGTCCCCCTCGTCTTAAGCTGAAAATGACATAGGATGTTTTATTGCCCTGAAATTGCATTGGTTTATCTCTGAATTCTTAACCCTATGTATATCATGTGTCTTTGTGTCTCCTCCTTTCTTTATTTTGGAA
>NC_081349.1:44564859-44571067 GCF_029784015.1 Lycium ferocissimum
CCCACGACGATATCGAGGCAATCCGAGCCCTTAGTCGAAAGTTATGAGCGTTCGTAGTTTCAACATCGTTTAAGAATAAAAATTCTTATGAAAACCAAGTTTTTATGCAACTTTAAAATCAATTTTTCCAACAACATCAAAGACCAATATTTTCTCACGTCAACATACGAGTACCAAAAGACAAACGCGAATCATAGACATGCTCGGATTATGAGAATGGAATTTCCTCGAGGCTAGTATCGTAGCCTATATTGAACTAAGACATGCCAAAGGAAGAAGGTATAAGTTTACATACCTCGCTCGCACACAACGCTAATCCAACTCAAACTTATATCTCGAACTCCCCAAGATCTACATGACATCAACAAATACCAACGTCAACCAAAGATTTAGAAGTTCATATTTCCAACTAACACATAATCCTACGGAAAATTGGGCATCTTTATAAATGGACCCGACCCGAGAATTCAACTCGGCCAAATTCAACAACACAACAAACCAACAATCATTCCAACAATATCCACAATTAATTCAAACGATTTGAACATTAAAAAAAATCCTTCTCCACACATTAATCAATATTCCAAATTATGCTTACTACAACTACATACTTACAAACCAACATGTAATCAAACTAACGCATATTTAATTATCAATCCAAAACCATTCAAACAACATTCAAGAACTCTTTAAATAATTCATGCAATATTTCCAACAACCCAACAAATACTCCAATCCACATAAATGGTCCCAAACCCGAGAACCTCAACCTAACATATTTCTCGGTTTCAAATCATGATCCGCTCCAACAATTCATACTCTAACCATGCCATTTCCATAAATATAAAAATGCACTAAACACACAAAATCTTCCAAAACAGCCCACACACTTACAATACCAATGCGAATCATTAAACTCTTATTTCCAACAGAATCCTCATAACAACAACAACAAAAATTCCAAGAAAATCCTAATTCATTTCTTGACATACACGAAAGGCCATATTCGGCCAACCTCACATACATACATATTAATGATTTTCATTTTGTTTCAACACTCTACAATAACCAAACATGCTACATAAAACTCATGCACCAACATTAACACAACACACACACTTGTAACGGCACTTAGTACGGCTCAACTTCAAACACCAAATTTCCATGAATTCCATCCATATCAACATACAAATACACCTAAACCTTTCATAACTCATAAAACAAGATTAGATTTTACCTTCTTCACAACTCCTCGATTTGTCCAAAGTTGGCCAAGATGAAAACGAACAACCCAATGACTTCCCACGCTTCCACGGCCAATAAGCACTCTTGAATTAGTAGGTTTGCTTAGAAGAAATAATTTTGGGAAGGCTAAATCTTGTCTTGATTTGGAATTTCTTGGCCGAATGGTTGGAGTTTTTGCTCTTCTAAGGTTCTTGATTTTTTTTCTAAGGAGAAGATGATGGAATAAGATGACTTTGTCATCTTTTAATTGTCAAATAATGACCAACCATGTGGCCATGGCCCCTCCAAAGGTGGCGGCCCGTCATATTTCCTTCCCTTTCTTTGATAATTGTCAACACAATTTCCACTTTTGGTCAGTTTCTTTGATGATTCCATACCAATAACGTCATACATACTTAGGTCTTACGACAAAATCGAAGGTCACACGTCCCGACTTCGCACCCCGGAAAAGTCTTAACCTAACTTATCATAGTTAACCCGAACCGTCCCGTCGTTCAAAATACGGGGATGTAATGTTGACCATTGGCAGATTTTTGACGAAACGGATTGAGTTTTGGCAAGCGTAAAGAGCAGGAAATTATGTAAAGTCTCCTTCATTCTTTAGCATGTTCTAAACGTATTAGTCGGACTCGAGCCTTAGATAGACTGCTTTCTCGCAATCCGAGATTGAAAATGGCTCCATTTCTTCACAAGATTGAATGATTACCTTTACTTTTGTTTCGGCAAAATCGATACACATTAATGCATAACTTCCATAAATGGAGTCGAACATTTTAAAATGATTATAGATGACTCTGAGGTTCATTATCCATAATTTATGTACACCACTATGATCGGGTCCAGTGGGCCCACAAAACCATAATATTTCTCGTATGGCCTAAATTGACCTAATTAGTCCAGTACTACGGCGTAACTCTTGGTTATTTTCTGTTTGTTTATACACTAAGCATTATGACTATTTTATGGGTCTTGTGATATGTTTGACATCCTGAACGGTTCTCGACATTACGTTACGATAAAAATGCCGTGCCATCCTAAATGACACATGTGCGAATCTATTATTACTATTGTCCGACTACCGATTCGATTTTACCGTACGGACTATTTAGTTTCGTTGAGTCCGAATATTGGTCCGTATGCATATGGTTTCTCATTAATACGTTCGTGGACGCCTCAATGCTTCCTTCTCGCGCGGGCCAAAGTTCTCGTGATTCGTGCACTTCAGCTGCATTGTTCACCGCGTCCACCTGATGCGCGGGCCGGGATGTTTATATCCGATTATGATTTGATTATGTGACATTACGGGGATGGCGGCGTGATGGCATTTGATGCAATCTGTCGTCCACCGCGTCCCGTACTACGAGGGCGGGATCATTACCACGTCCCTTATTAAAGTAGGGATACTCGATATACGATATGTATAATACTGTATATGCTTATGACTCTGCATTTATGTCTCAGACTCGATTCTCCGATAAAGTCTCACTGCACATTTCGCACGTCCGATTCGGACCGATTCTGTCGTCATACCGAGTTCCGTTCGTTTCGAGAGTCCGTCCGTTACATCTCCGTACCTCGACTCCGTTTACGATTTATGATCACACTCGTGCATCCGATTTGCGTTGTGCTTTCGTCACCCACATTTTGTACCTCTAGTCCGTACCGAAACTTCGTCGCCACACTCCTAAATCCGACATATTATGATTCTCGTCCGTACACTCTCGTAAGTCCGCTCCGCTACGGATCCGATTCTCGTCTCGTTATGATTTTACATATCCGACTCGATTATGATGATGTATATTATGTTTCCGCTTTTTACATACTCGGTACATTTTACGTACCGACCCCCGTCTTCGGGGAACGTTACATGCCCGCAGGCTGCACGCGCCGCGTGATACGCCGCCGCTTAGGACATCGGTTTTGTCGTCCGAAGAGCTCCCTTTGGATCCGAGCCGATACTTCTTAGTATATATATCTTAAATTGTTTGTACCGTTTGTACATATGGTCATTTGGGTACGGCGGGGCCCCGTCCTCGCTTCGATTACGTTACGTATGTTGGGGCACATAGACACGTTTTGTGGGTGTGGGTTGTCACGGTTAGTAAGTGGCACGAGTGCGCGATCTGATGATGCCGCACTATGACAGCCCTTAACCCGCTTCGTACGTTTAAGTATGTATATATGTATATGTATGTTCGTGCGATGCATTTTATATCTGTATGAATTTATGTATATTTAAACAGAATTAGCTATTTGGTATGCCAGATCTGTTAGGTAGGTACGTACGGGTGTCCAGTTAGGACACCAGTCGCGGCCTACGGGGTTGGGTCGTGACAATAGTAATCATGTAATCATGTAATCATATACATATGCCGTACCCCGACCTACAGTGAGGGACTCGGTGAATGGATCATCAAATGCCATCGGCCGCCATCCCCATATCATCACATCATCATATCATCATATATACATATATAGCGTACACGGCCTACAGTGAGGGACTCGGTGAAATAATGCGAAATGAGACTGGTACCGAAGTCAATACACTGGCGGGACACTGAAAGACGTATTAAGCTTGCACGAGCAGAGTAGTGAGAAAACCATATGCAATATAAAACATACAATGTTTGCCAAGACCGAAAGAACCATCCGATTTATAGATCATTTAAAGGAAATGTACAACAGCCATAGATTATACCTTTCGGAATCGCGACGAATTATGTCAATGACAAAACCTTTGGGATCGTTTGTACATGGCAAAATATATCATAGAACTCAATGGGATAGTCAAAACGATCACTTTTTAATAATCGGAACTTAGTCAAAGTCATACCGTATAGCGCTCAAAATAAGTCAATTAAGTTAACGTGGAAAAATCCTCGAAAATTGGGGGGGGGCCACCTCGGGCCAAGTCGAGGTGACATAAAATTACGGACACTAGGCTTTATGGAGCCACTATGAAGGTCTCGAAGGCACCGATTTGTGATAGTTATCAATGTTAAGCTACTTTTCCAACAAAACATAAAGTATCCAATTCAATTCTATTGAATGAAAAGGGCCAAATCTAAGCTCGGATTCCTAGGGAGTAGAGTCGTCCCGAGGCTCGTATCAAAACCTATTATGCCTAGGACATGCCAAGAGAACAAAAGGTGAAGCTTTACATACCTTATTCGTCTTATACGCTTGTCAAAACTCAAGTCCCGATTTCCTCAAAATCTACAAATGGTCACGTTTACCAAATGTTAACTATAAGGCTTTTGGCATTCAATCTTGAATTAGTACTTGTTTAACGAAATTTAAGTAAAGGCACCTCCTATAAATACGACACCCCGAGAATTCAACTCTACTTAAAATAATACAACAAAGAAATCCGAGAATTTAACTCTACCACAATATCAACAACAATACCAAACCATCACCCAACTACAACATCAATAATCAATTCACAAGTACATTCTAACATTAATGGCTCTTTGTCTACATGATTCAACAACATTCATAATATTCCAGTAACTCACCTCAACTACTTACACTCAAACTAATTTCCACGTTTATACCCTCGATTGCTGATCCAAGACCATTCAAACAATATTCAAGAACGTTTCAAACAATTCATACAATTTTCCAATCAACCCAAATAAAACCCCAACTTACCCGAATTCTCCCCAAACTAGAGAACAACATAATATACATTCTTCCCTTTTCAGAATTCATGAATTACACTAATAATCCATACATTAACAAGGCAACTCTCACAGATACAAAAATTACATAAAATTCACAAAACTTCCAAATCATCCCATAACCAACACAACATTATTTTGAGTCATTAAACTTGCATTTTTCCTCATAAAATCCATATGACACGACAACTAAAACGCTAACGACAATTTGTCCCTTTTTCAACACACAAAGAGGGCCATTCGGCAACACCAAACACACCCTCCATGCAACTTTCATGATTTCCATTCATTTTCTACACATTACAACAACACATAAACATGCTAAACACACTCAACTCATTATTCCTACACACACACACACACGGCCAATCCTCAATATCTATGGCCCAACTTCAACTTGCTTTCTATTATGAATTTCTTCCATTTCAACATACTACAACACATATAAACCACTTGTAACACATAAGACAAGATTGAAACTCACCTTTCTTCTTCAACTTCCCAATTTGCCTAAAGTTGGTCAAATATGAAAACGAGCAATCCAACGCTTCCAACAACACTTCCACATTAATAAGCACCCTTGAAATAGTAGGTTTGCTTGCGGAAATAATTTTTTTCTTGATCAATTCTTGGTCTCTCTTTTTCCCTCTCTTGGCCGAATATGGCCTTCTTTGTCTCTCAAAGTTTCTTGAAAATTCCAAATGAAGGATATGATGAAAATGCATCCTTAAGTCATCCTTTATTACAAATATTAGCCATCCATGTGGCCTTGGCCACATACATGTGGCCGCCACATAGTCCTTGTTTTTCTTTTTTCTTTTTTTGTTTTTTCTTTCCTTTCTTTTTCTTTTTTTTTGAAGAATTTTCAACTTTCCAAAAATTAGCACTCTTTTCAAAGTTAGGAATTGCCTCCAAGTGCTTCCTTAACATTTTCATGACATTGAAATCATACACAACTTAAGTCTTTAAGACACACAAAGATCTCTCGGGATAATTCTTTGTCCATAACTTCCTATCATTGCTGGGATTGTCCGTTGTTCAAAATACGGGATCTCTGCCGACGGACACGCAAAAGAAGTTGGCCGTGGCGGTGGTCTCTTGCTATAGCGGTATCGTTGTAGTGGTACCCCCTCCCCCAAAAGCGGTCCCTTTTGGGGTGAGCTCGACTTTTTTCCCGGCCCCCTTATACCCAAAACCTCCCAGGCCTCAACACCGAAAACTTTCATAGTAATGTAAAAACCCCCCTGGGGCCACCCCTGGCCCCCGGACTCCCCAACGGA
>NC_081349.1:44571167-44648587 GCF_029784015.1 Lycium ferocissimum
AAACACGAAGAATCTTATTTTGAATTTTGTTTTTGAACTTAGAAGTTAGATGCTTGAATGCTTTCAGTTCATAGAGAAATTTTTCGAAGTTGTTGAATTTTAGAGCTTTTTCTTACTTCTTGTAATTTGTGATGATCTTTTAACTTAAGGAGGGCATCAATTCATAATTGTGGGAAGCGAAGAATTTGCATTGAAAATAAATATTTTTTGCTTTAATAGTGATTGTTTTACCAGATTAATCGCATTGAGCCGGTAACAAAATCGTATTGACTGACCAAATTATGACATTTGTGGAGTAATGAGTGGAGTAATGATCTGGTGTAAATATTCGATACAAGTAAGTTTTATTCTTGATTTAAATACATAACATGCATGTGCTAAACACCCAATACCAATAATTTTGCCCTTGATTTAGCCGACTACGTCATTTAACATGTGATATGGTATCTGACGTCATTGGTACGTGATGCAAGTTTGATCCTTTGAAATAAAGTGTCATTTTAATAAATCTTAGATTAATGGAGTTGTCATAATTTGAAGCGAATTATTTGTGCAAATGCAATTTTTGTTTCTCTTCACAGACCCTAGCCGACGCATTATGATGAAAATTGTGTCTTAGTATACATAATAGTGTATTTATGCGTTATAAATTGAGTTTCGGAGGAGCACAAACTAATTGTCTAATGGGCTAACTTTCTAACAATATTCAATCAACACTAAAAAAATTTGCATACACAAAAATTGTCATTTATTTTATTTTATTATATGTGAATTTGATGTAACACAAAATTAAAGAAAGAAAAAAATAAGAACACTTAATCTTAAATATAATATAATATTATCACAAAAATAAAATAATGGTACAAACTTAATTTTCGGCCATTACACATCATAATCCACAAACTTTCACATGTTACATGCTAGACTTTCATGAAGAACGAAATTAATGGGGGGTTTGGGGAAGTGGCTTTGCCATGGAAAACAATCCTACCTTTAAAATAAATCATAAGAAAAGAGGGAGAAAGAGATACATACCTTGATTCTTGCAAAGGATGGAATGGATTTGAGGATTTAGGAGGAAGAAGGTTTTTGGTCATGGAGGGTTTTGGTTTAGAGAGAGAGTGAAAAGGGAAAATAAGAAAAGTAAAGGGGAAGAAAGAGGGCTTTTACGTTTTTGTTGTTGCTATTTTTCTGTTTTTTTATTTTTTATCTTTTTTATTTTCGAAAAATAATTTTAAAAAAATTAAGCCCGGGTGCCGCATACTGTGCGCGCCAGGTTTTCGAACTTTGTTTTTTTTCTTGTCATATGGATCACCGTCGAACCAACGTGTGCGTCACCCCAGAACGGCACACACGGTCATTTTTTTACCTGGACGACTTTTTACCTCAATTCCAACCCCGTTTAAGTGCTTTTCTTCGTTTTTCCTTCGAATTGCCACTCCAAAATCCTGCAACATGAACAAATGTGACCTATAATTGTAAACATGTTGGGTTGGCTCCCAACGAGCTCCTTAGTTAAGGTCGTGGCACGAAACTTTTTGTGATTTTTTTCTCATTTTTTCATTTTTTTTCTTTATGCTACTTTTACAAACACTGGTTGCCTCCCGAGGAGCGCTTAATTTAACGTCGCGGTATGGCGGGCTCTGCCGAAAACCTCTTTTAGTTCCAGCGGAGTGTTCCGCGATCGATGACCTCTCAGTAGTGCTTCCTCGCATTACCCGTTTTACGAAGCGGAACGTAAATTCAACGGCTTTAACTGCGCTCGTAATCTTTATCCTGCCTATCTGAAGGGCCGGACGATGATGTGACTTCCTGAAAAACCTTCGGCTGGAATTATGACAAGGATAGCGCCCAGGCTCAAACTCACGAGGTTGGATGCGCTTGGCATGAAGTCTCTTTGTCCTTTCATTGTACATCTTCGCGTTCTCATATACATGATAGCGAAATTCATCCAACTGGTACAATTGCAACAATCTCTTTTCTCCAGCTTGTACCATGTCTAAATTCGACTCTTTATCGCGAATACGGCTCATACTCGAAACTCGACTGTAGATGACATGGCTTACCAAAGGCGAGCTTATAAGGAGATATGCTTTTGATAGGAGTTTTGTAAATTTAATACCCGTATGCCTCTGGCTTGTCATCGAGCTTGACGACAATCTTTCCTACTCACGCTCATAGTCTTCTCCAAAATTCTCTTAATTTCTCAATTTGATACCTCCACTTGACTATTCGTCTGAGGATGATAAGCAGTCACTACCTTGTGTTTCACTCCATACTTGAGCAACAATTTATCAAAAAGCCGGTTGCAAAAGTGCGTACCTTGATTGATGATGATGGCTCTCGGGGTTCCAAATCTCGTGAATATATTATTCTTCAGAAATCTTGCGACCACACTAGCATCATTGGTGAAAGTGCAATGGCTTCTACCCACTTCGAGACATAGTCTACAGAAACCAATATGTACCTATTCCCCTTGGACGGTATGAAGGGAGCCATGAAGTCGATACCCTACACGTCAAATAGTTCAATCTCCAAAATGCCCTTCAAAGGCATTTCATAATGCTTGGAGATATTTTCGATTCTCTGGCAGCTATCGCAGGCTCTCATAAATTCATAAGCATCTTTGAACAAAGTAAGCCAGTGGAATCCGGACTGTAGTACCTTCACAGCTGTTCTGTCACCAGCGTGATGTCCACCATAGGGTGATGCGTGACACTTCTCAAGAATCGTGGGGACCTCTTTCTCTAGGATACATCTTATAATCAGTTGATCGTGCCAACCCTGTAGAGATAGGGCTTATCCTATCTATAGAAACGGCTATCATGCAAAATTCGCTTCTAACTGCCGTGATTAGCACCGGATAAATATCACTCACTATAAAGTTCACCGTATGCAGTACCATGGCGCCTGAAGTTGTTGAAGAGCAAAAGTTGTTCATCGGGAAAAGCCTCACTAAACACTGCAACCCGTCTACGTGTTCCCGTCTTCCAATCTCGATAAGTGATGCTTTACTTGATTTTAAGCCATACGGTTAAGAATCTCAATATTAAACTCTTGCAGCAGCAACATCCAATGAATAAGCCTCGGCTTTGCATCCTTCTTCGCAAACAAATATCGAACTACAGTGTGATCAGTATAAACAATTACCTTTCTGCCCACAAGATAGGATTGGAATTTGTCAAAAGCATACACTACCGCCAATAACTCATTCTCTGTAACTGTGTAGTTCATCTGCACTGCATCAAGTGTCTTGTTGGCATAATATATCAGGTGAAATATCTTGTCCCTCTTCTGACCAAGGACAACTCCCACAAAAAAATCAATTGCATCGCACATCAAAATAACGGGAGAGACCAATCGGGTGAGATGATAATAGGAGCAGACAATAATCTCTTCTTCAACTCGTCAAAAGCTGTCAGACAGGCTTCACTGAATACAAACTTCACATCTTTTTCTAACAGCTTGCACATCGGATTAGCGACTTTAGAGAAATCTTTGACGAACCGTCGATAAAAGCCTACATGCCCAAGAAAGCTGCCGCACCCGGCCAAAAGGTGGTGGCAATTTTTAATTGCTTCAATTTTTGCCTTGTCAACTTCTATTCCCTTGCTCAGTACCTTGTGCTCAAGAAGAATGCCCTATCGAACCATGAAATGACATTTTTCTCAGTTAAGTACCAAGCTCGTTTCTTCAAAACAAGCCAACACGGCATCAAGATGGTTCAAGCAATCATCAAAAGAGTCCCCATAAATAGAGAAGTCATCCATAAATACCTCCACATAGTTTTCCACCATATTGGTGAAAATAGCAATCATGCATCGTTGGAAAGTGCCTGGAGCATTGCACAAACCAAAAGGCATCCTCCGAAATGCAAACGTGCCATATGGACACGTGAATGTGGTCTTCTGTTGATCCTCTGGTGCAATCATGATCTAGTTGTAGCCTGAAAAGCCATCCAGAAAGCAATAACAATCGTACTTGACTAATAATGCGAGCATCGATCCATGAAGGGTAGCGGAAGTGATCTTTTACGGTGGCGTTGTTCAGCTGCGATAGTCGATACATATTCTCCAACCGATAACGGTTCGTTGAGGCACCAATTCATTCTTCTTATTTTCTACCACGATCATGCCCCTTTCTTGAGACTGTTTTGTACAGGACTTACCCATTTGCTCTAAGAAATGGGATAAATAATGCAGCTGTCAAGCCATTTGATTACCTCTTTCTTTACCACCTCCTTCATAATTGGGTTCAATCGTCTCTGGCATTCAACATCGGGCATGCAGTCCTCCTCTAATAATATTTTGTGTATGCAAAACGAACTACTAATACCTCGAATATCAGCTATCGACCACCCAAGGGCTCGGATTCAATCTCTTAGCACTCGCAATACATGTTCAATCTGCACATCAATTAAATAAGAAGAGAGGATCACATGTAATATGTCTCCACTACCCAAGAAAGCGTAGTGAAGATGAGAAGGTAATGGCTTTAACTCAAGAACTGGAGCCTCTTCGATAGATGGTTTCGGCTACTTGCACGACTACGTGCATCTAACTTCTCAAATGGTGTGTTTGCTTGCAAATAAGCACGTGAAGAGTGTCAAGGATGCTAAGACACTCCTTAACTTCTACATCAACCACCAAGTTTTCCTTATACACCAAAGCTATCTCCAAAGGATCTCGTGAAGCTAGAAAGTGATCTAACTCTGCATTAGTGAGCTCGGGTTCCACCACTGTAATCATCTTCAACTCTTCACAATGGGCTGGAAGCTTGGTAGCTTTAAACACATCAAACGTCGCCTCTTGTCCATCAACTGTCATGGACATCTTTTCATCTCTAATCGGATCACAGCGTCAACAATAGCCAAGAATCCTCTTCCTATGATGAGAGGAACACTCTTATGTGCCTCATAATCAAGTATAACAAAATCAACCGGCAGAATAAACGGGCCTACCTTCACAAGAACATCTTGATAATGCGTCGGGATAGCGAGAGATCGATCGATTGCCGCAAAGTAATAATCATTGGCCTAGGCTTACCCAAGCCCAACGTTTGGAATACGAAAGTAGTCATCAGTTTAATTCTAGCACCCAAGTCACATAATGCTAGCCTAACATCAATGTTGCCAATAGTAATCGAAATTGTGAAGCTACCCGGATCTTTCAACTTTGGAGGAATTTTACTCCTCCCCTCTGTAACCTCTCCGATCGCAAGTGCAACGGTTCAAACTCTATCCAACGCCTTTTCTTCGCAACCACATCTTTGATATACTTAGCATATTTTAGAACTTCTTGAAAAAGCTCCACCAAAGGAATGTTGATGTGTACCTGTTTCAAGAGTTCAAGAAATTTCTTACAAGCTAAATCTGCTTTCTGATTCTGAAGTTCTTTGTGAGGGAGTGGTCGACTTCCTCTACGGGTTGCACTACGAATTTCGACTCTAGCTCAGCTCGCTTAGCAGGGATAAGTTCTGCTTCTGCTACGTTCTTCTTTTTCGGAGGCACTTCTTCAAGGTCTCTGCCATTCCTCAAGGTGACTGCCTTGCACTCCTTGTCATTCTTCTCAGTATCACTAGGAAGAGCACCCCGTGGTCTGACATTATGCATAATAGCCATCTGCCCCATTTGACGCTCAAGCTCATGAATAGATTTCTGCATCTCACTTTAAATTTTCTGATTCTGCTGCTGCGTTACTTGTGTTTGAGCTATAAACTGCTTGATCATCTTTTCCAAATTGCTAGCTGGCTGAGCCTGGGGTTCTTTGATAATTGTTGGCTTGTGGAAGTCTTGTATCCTGAATGGAGGATTATAATTGTTTCCATAATAGTTACCACAATTTTCGACACCACGGTTCTGCTGCCCAAAAAAATAGACGGATTTTGGATTCAATGGGCAATTAGAATAATCATGAGGCTTACCACAACTTACACACGCTGCTTGCTGAATATGTTAAACTAGCTGGACCTGCTGAGCTTGAGGAAACACCCTCAACATCATTAGTAAGAGTACTTATATCGGTCCAAATAGCTGCAACATCATCTACTTGAAGAACCCTAGCAGTTTTCTGTGGCAACCCCCGGCTCGGCTCTTGTACTCATAAGCACCTACGGACATCAACTCAAGGAGAGTTTCCATCTCCTCATATGTTTTGTTTAAGATATGCCCTTGAGCTGAAGCATTCAACAAGGCCCTTGATTCATGCTTAAGTCCTTCTAAAAAATAGTTTCCAATGATCTCTTTCGGCTGCATATAATGTGGGCAATCTCGCAAATAGCCCTTATACCTTTCCCAAGCGTATGTCAGAGATTCAGAGTCCCTTTAAGTGAAGTTAGCCATTCTCCCTCGCATCTCTTTTGTTTTTTGGGTGAGAAAAACCTGTCGATAAATTTATTCGATAATGCCTCCCAAAAAGTGATAGAACCCGCAGGTAGGGCTGGGCATAAATACCGAAAACTGAAAAATCGGACCGGACCGAACTGAACTTCAAGGAACTGAAATTGAAAGAGCCAAACCGAACTAGTTGGGTTCGGTATTTGGTGTTCACCTTCAAAAAATCGAAACCAAAATAGCCGAATCGAACTTTGATGAAACCGAACCGAAGAACCGAAATTTAAATCGAAATTTATACATTACCCAAAAAAATTAAAATAGTCCAGGCCCATTACGTTTAAGCCCAAAACAAACCCAATTGTAATAAGCTCTCGTTTGCTTTTGTATCCCTAATTTTCCCCTTCAGTTGAGAAAATCAAATATCCTTAACAAAGAAAGGTGACTAAGATGTGTCTTTAGGATTAATGTATGTCCTTTATGTGTTTTCTTAATTATTCTTACTGTATGTATATAACACCTAGTAATCCTATATTATGGTTATGATTTTTTGTTCTTGTGTATCCTGTTTGTTTGATTTTGTTTTTAATTTGTTATTTTTATATTTTGTTGCTTTTGAGAATATGAATTAGTGTAAATAGAATCACTTCTAATATCATATCAAAATAACCGAATTGAAAAAATCGAAACCGAACCGAACCAAACTTCAAAAAATCGAAACTGAAAGAACCGAACTGAACTAGTTTGGTTCGGTGTTTGGTGCCCACCTTCAAAAAACCGAAATAGCCAAACCGAAGTTTGATAAAACCGAACCGAAGAACCGAACGCCCACCCCTACTTTTGCGGGCGGTATTTGTCAACCATTCCAAACCGGCGGTGATGAATGAAATGGAAATAAAAGCGACTTCACATAATCGTCGGGAACATCGTTATATTGAAAATTCTCGCTCAACTGCGGGTCTTCACTAGACTTACCTATATACTGGCACATATGCTGCACCAACCGCACTGTTCCTTCTTTCAGCTCAAAATTTCTAGTAATGTAAGGCCTGACGATAGCCTTAGCAATAGTTGCTAGACTAGGTCTAGCATAACTGGACAAAAGAATACGTTGTTCTTGTGCCCTCGCAGTATCTCTCACACCCTACTCATCCCCGTTTCTATTTCATTCCCTGTTCGTCGCTTCAAGAGCAAGTCTTACTGCTTCCTCAGCCATTTTTCTCTGTATGTGTAAAGTTCTTTCGATTTCTAGATCAAAATCAGCTAACGGTTTTCCTAAACTTCTAGTGCTTGGCATAAACTAGAGAAAACTGAAGTGACACAAGTAGACCAACGAAAATAGTAAAGACTTGAATAGAAAAACAAACTCAAATTAGAAAAACACTAAATCTTTCTAAGTCCCCAGCAACGGCGCAAAAAACTTGTTGCTCCCAAACGCACACGCAAGTATACGCGGTCGTATAAGTAATCTAGGATTTTTAAGTCTAGATATCGTACCCACAGAGACTTACATTCTACTGTTAAACTAATTCAAATTCGAATGAACTATTCAAGGAAGCAAAGAAAGATGGTTTTGTTTTGACTAACTAAAACTGAAAAGTAAATAATTTATGATGGGTGTTTTTGTGACTGAGAATATTTCGACAAAGATTGTAAGGTTTATCAGATAATGGAGAGTTCCAGGGTCATGGCTTTCGACAATCCAGTTGTTCTTCTAACAATTCTACCTATCTTATTTCCTGGGACACTAGTTGAGGGGTTAATTGTAACTTTATGATATTCTCTCGAACTACTCATAAGCCTGTAGATGTTACTGTAATGCCTATATATCTCTATGGTCATCAGAGGTAACAAAAACGCATTTAATTTTCCGTATTCAACTAAGTAGGGCTAAAGGGTATATCTCTATCCTCAGTAGCGAAAAGATTAGATCGAACAAACTCTATTTATTCTTATTACGTACGTGAATTCCCTTTCTCAAGTCCAATTCACGCACCACAAATAGTGTCTAACTATTGGCCAAATAATCAAACAATTAAGCACAAGAATAAATAAACAACCCAAAATTTAAAATTTTTATCTATATAAATTGTCGTCAAACCAATTATCATGTCTTTCGCCACAACCCCAAAATTAAGAAGTTTAGCTACTCATGATTCTAGATGAACAACAAGAATTCATGAAGAAACTAGGGTTTAAAGGATGAAAAATAAAATAAACCTAGAGAGAGAAAGTAGAAAAGCGACTTACAAGTCTTAGAATAATCCTAGCACACCGTTTTCAGCTAATAAAACGTCTATTTATAGTCTAGGGCTAAAAATAAATTAAGTAGACCTAATCCCGGTCGAACTGCGAAACTTTGCCAAAAATGGCTTGGTGTGCCGCCCACGCTGCCCTAGGCGGCGCCCCAAGAGGATTTAACAGGGCCTTGGATCTCTTTCAGCGATTTCGCCATTTTGTGCCGGGCCGGCTCCCCAAGAGGCATTTACAGGCTTTTTGTTTTTCCGGCGCTTCTCTTCGCTCCTTCTCGTGTACACTTTCTCCTCGATTCCCAAACTCAACCAAACTGCTCGGTATCTAGTCATTTGTCCTCATTGTACCTAAATACACAAAACATACCAACATAAGCACGAATACAACGATTCCATCATAGAAATTGCGATTAAAGTACTAAGAACGAGAGGTAAAGTGACGCTACATATCGATATTTGTGCCAAATATTAGTTGTAGTTGGCGCATCTCGTTTTTAAGACTTCTAACAAATTACCACATGTAAAATTGATGCAAACTCATTTTAGTTATCTCCTCAGAATAAAATAGATAGGTAAAAAGCTACAAAACTAATTTTTTTTTAATCAAATATGCCGTCAATGATATTGTCGCAACATGTGTGCTTTTAGTTTTTATAACTAATAAAACTAAAATATATCAATTATTTTTACAATATTAGTTATAAATATATGATTATTAATTGATATATTTTCAAGAAACAACATGTATCTTAAATAGCAGATTTAATATCAGTTATAAAGTAACATATTTTTCAAATATTAACTTTTAAGTTTTGATAATTAACTTTATTTAAAATTTAAGTTAACTATGTAATTACACTTATGCAACCAAACAGTACGCATGTAATTACACTGTAATTACGTTGTGACAAAAAAGATCGTTGTAGTTACTATAGTGCGTAATTATAGTTCCAATTACCAAGTGGATTTCCAAACAGACCCTTAGGGCCTATTTGGAAAGCCACCCAGGTAATTGGAATTGGGTGTAATTACACAGTTTGACCTGTTTGTATGAACAAGTAATTACGTAGTTAGATGGAAATTTGGTGTAATTGAGAGGGTATAATTACACTCTCCAATTCTCAAGGGGAGGGGGGAGGAAGTGAGAATTGAGTGTAATTACACTTTGTAGTTACAAGATTACTTTTTAGTTTGTTTCTTTTTTGTTTATTTTAATTTCTTTTTTATTTCTATTATTTTTATTTCTTTTATTTTTAATTTTTAATTTTTACTTTTTAATTACTTTTATTTTTTTAAAATGTATTTTTCTTTTTGCATTATTTATTTTTCATTTCCTTTCTTCTCATTACCAACCTTTTCTTCTTGTGGTTCCATGTAATTGCTCGTATTTTTTATATTTTATTATTTTATTCATTTAGCATAACCGTGTTATTATTCTAATTTTTGAAGCTACACCTCTTAATATTGGAAGAATGAGTCATTAACAAACTTGACATATAACGAGTGACATTATTAAAGTAGAATTTCGTTGTGAATCAGATTATAGACTTGTATTTCCCTTTCTTTTGAATTATTTACTTAAGTTACGTTGGAACTTACTTATGTAATGTTAGAATTTGACATAAGAGTATTATGTTAAACTTTTTCTTTTGGATTTTGAATTTAGGTTATATTTTCAATTTTAAGTTATTTGTTTTCACATTGCATGTCGTTTATTTTTCACTTACATTTGATGGATTTTTTGTGTCAAACATTTGAATAATGTTATGGCATTATATTTATAAATATTATTTTTTTGTCAAACATCCAATTCATGACGTTCTCACAAAAAAAAATTCTTTTAAGTTTTACAATTAATTAAAATTAAATATATTACATTAATTTGAAAAATATATATCAATTATTTTTTACAATATTAGTTAAAAAGATATGATTGTTAATTAATATATTTTTAAAAAATATATGATTATTAATTAATGTATTTTCAAGAAACAATGTGTTGTTAAATAACTAATTTAATATCATTTATAAAGGAAAATATTCTTTAAATATTAATTTTAAATTTTTTATAATTAAATTTTATTTTTAAATTAAACTAACTGTGTAATTACACTTGTGCAACTAAACAGCACGCTTGTAATTACGTTATGACAAACAAATAGGCGATTGTAATTACACTATTGTATAATTATTAGGCTGTGTAATTACTACCCTAGTAATTACACCAATCCCAATTACCAGGTGGCTTTCCGAACAGGCCCTTAATATTTTTCCCCGTTTTGCTGTCCTTGTCGGCAAAGATTCTGATACAGCCCCCACTTTCCCAATCGCGTGGCTTGCGGTAAGCCGTTGAATTCACCAATCTTAACCGTCCATTTAGATCCAAATCGACCTCTGGGCCCACACTGATTTACTTGCTTGTGAGATAAGCCCGATCTTACACGTGTTCCTCTTTTTTATTTCTACTATATTACGGGAGTATTTAATGGGAGTAATCACAAAGGGGTTTAGTAGCATATTTAGTCCCTCAATTTTATTAAATTTGGATTTTAACTCTTGTGATATTTGATTAGATATATTTTATCTCCATATTAATCCAAACGTGTATTTTGAATTCTTTTAACTTTAACGAGTAAAATAAATTCATGATGATTATAATTGTTTCATCACTTAATAACTCATGTTGTATATTAAATTTCTACTATTAGTTCATATTTCACGTTAATATAGTTTTAAAAATATTTTACATGTAATCTATTTTTGTAAATGGACCTATTCGATAAAAAGAATGGTTCAGTGCACAAAGCATCCTGCATTAGCAAGGTTTTGAAATGAAACGCACGCCAATGATGTAGACTTATGTACCATAATGCAAGTATTAGTGAATGCTTTCATAGTCCCGTGACCTATTACAGTCGCTTCAACTTCAGCTCCAACTTTAAAATTTCAAGAAAAATATTTAGTTTTCTTGGCAAAACGCCTACTTACATTTTACCGCCCCTTTCTTTCAGTTCAGCGGATTTGAAATGAATTAACCAATCTGGTTAATATTCCCATTATATTTTATATTATAAATAACTAAATTGTTTGCGGAGAACATACCACGTCAGTCTGACACAACAAAATTAGTGGTAGTATTAATTAATTAATTGGCCAATTAAAACCCCACGACACGCAAGAGACGCGTAAATCAAGTATTGAAATGACACGTCAGAATAATGGGTTACGTAGGTACGAATTAAATAAATACACGAAATTCAAACACGCCAGCTCAACCACTAAAGCTCCGTATGTACAGAAGTATATATCTACGTATACGTGAGTAAGCTGTTTTAGATACGTACACGTGTTTGGTGACGTGGATCTTGCCTTTGTTCTTTCTTCAACAACAGCAATGTTACATGCTTTTTATGTGCTCTTGTCTTTCTCATTATTTATATTTATTTCTGTCTAGAGAAACAAAGTAGATACAAAATGCAGAAATTTTGATTAGAGTTTGAGGTATGTACAAAATTTTTATGATTAATAAATTTCTTGAAATGACCTTAGATAGAAGAATATGAATGTCGCGAATTAGCGCAGAAGATTAATAGGTAGTTGAGCGTCGTCTCGCTTTTTAATAGAATTAGGCTTGTTGGTAGTTTGGAGCACGTGTTTGCCTTTCATATTAGCCTTTTTCATGTAGTTTTTTGCTTTTCTATATCTGTCACAATATGTTGTTGCCTTTTTTCATGTAGTTTTTTACTTTTTGATACGTGTTACAATATGTTGTTTATTGTGTTTCTGTTATCACACCATTTTTGCTGTTGTTACTATTCTTTTTTGTGAATGATCTGTACTGCTTTCATAATTAGTTGTCATCTTTTGTTTACTGTCGAATTTCCTCATTCATAACTACTTTTATTTGTTGCACCCGAGTCGAGGGTCTTCCGGAAACCGTCTCTCTACCCCCACGAGGTAGTGGTAAGGTCTGTGTACGCTCTACCCTCTCAAGACTCCACTTGTGGGATCACACTGGGTTTTTGTTGTTATTGTTGTGAAATGTTTAGGCTTCTGAAGCTGAATACAAGTTTGATCTCTTGTGAATTCTGTTTAATTTTCTATACTGGAGGATTACTTTCTGTTAATTTATGTTATTTTCTATTGAAGAGAATTCTTGAGTTATGATTGTGATAGTAAAAACAGGAAGGAGAATAAAAAAAGAAGAAGAAAAATAAGAGCAATAGAGTAGAGCTGGGAGTAATTGAGATTTCTTTAAGGGGCATATAATTTCTTATGATAATGCTTAGAAATTAAGAAAATTTGTTAGTCCATGAAACGTAATTTAGAATTCATGTAACAATGTTTAATTATTCTTTTGTTTGATATTTTCTAGTTGTAATTTAGGTGTGTTGATGTCTTGATGAGGACTAGTTTGTCCTTAAATCCTAGGTAATTCTATAGGTTCATAGTTTTGTAAAGTTTGTCTTTTTATTTGGTTTTGGATGAGGAGTATGAATGGACTATTCTGCTCTTTCTCTCTGTTTTACCTGATTGAGAAATATGAATCACAAGGAGCAATAGTAAGAAGATGAGTTAATTTCTTGAAGGGTCAAAGTAATAAAAAATTATCCAATCAAAGAATTTAAGAAACCTGAATTTTTCTAAAAGCATTATGTACAGAAAACAGATTTTAAATTTTTCGAGGAAGCTATGGTCTTCAAATCTTCCCTTATGTTTGCCTTATGTTGCAAAGATGACAGCTTTTCCGACCAGCAGGGAATGGATGCAATCAGCTAAAATCTGTGTTATAAGTTTGGGCTGTAGAAACTATTTCATAAAATGTCCAACTTTGAAGATGTTACATAGTATAAATTTGACATTTAGAGTAATTGAGGGTCTTTATCTAAATATTACTCTCTTTGAGAGCCAACCCTTTAAGTCTCCTATGTGGTCCTCTACCAATTTTCTAAAGATGTGTTATGTATTTTCTTTGCAAATTCATATACAAAAACTTAACGTTTACTGGAATATATTAAAGACGGATTAAACTTCTCAGAGTTATTTGCTTCCTCAGCTTCGGATGTTTTTCCGCCTAAATCCTTTACAAGTTAGACCATGCTTGTATTAAGAAAGAGGGAAGTTTTTTTTGTGCAATCCTTGGTCTTGTGAAATGTTGTTGCTCACGTTTGACAGGGCTTTATTTTATGCAGTTGGCATAATAATCTTTACCTCCAACAAACAACGCTTCAGTTCCAAACAAGTTGGGATATTGGTCAGTACCAACAAAAGCAGATAAATCATTTAGCAGTGAAATAGTAGAGCATTTAGTTGCTTTCTGACACATGGGAAATAATGAGGACGAGAAATCTTGTAAGCCTGAGAAATCATCTTCAACTGCACCAGTAAGCAAATACAGAAATGTGTCTTCTTTAGTTTGTGTAGTTGTTTGACATTGTTCTTCTATGCTTCAGAATATTTGTGGCTCGTGTCTTTGAATGTCCTCTATGTTAGTTTCCTCTTTTAGTCTTAATCTCATCTTTGAAGTTCATCTCTGACTAGTTGGCAAATGTCTTCCCTCTATTGACAGGATCAAAGCAATATCCACGTGTATCCTGATTGGGCTGCTATGCAGGTTAATCACTTTCTGCCATGCTGTTAGATATTCTTTACCATAGCACTAGTGATTGTTGATATTTATGTAAGAATGCTAAATCTTCAGGCATATTATGGTCCTCGGTTAGCTGTACCTCCATATGTTAATTCTGCCGTTACACCTGGTCATGCTCCTCATCCTTATATGTGGGGACCACTACAGGTACTTTCAACTTTTGCAGGCCGAGTTTTTCTTTTAAATTTTTGCAATTTGCTTAATCTAAGTGCTAGGTAACAGCTTATTGGGCTTTGATTACAGGAGTGCTAACTAAGATTCTCCTTTTTTTTAGACTATGATGCCACCTTATGGAACACCATATGCAGGAGTCTATGCGCATGGTGGTGTTTATGCGCACCCTGGAGTTCCTATTGTGAGTCCACATTCCAGCATTATCGTTCTTTTATTCTTTTTCGAAATCATGAGTGTTTCTGATTCTTACTATGCTTTATAAAGTTTTCTACATCTAATATGGAAACAGGCCACTGGCAACAGTAGAACAATGCTGGTGGCTGTTAACTTAGCTGAACCCTGTCCACACTTTGCTATGCCATCAAATTTAGTTTAGATTTTAGGGCATCGATCAACAGCTTAATTCATTGAGCTAGGCCAGCTAATTTCTTAAAGGAACTGAGAAGAAGTAACTTCTGAAGAGAAGTGAATTGTTATAACTATGTTAACAGTAAATGGAGTGTGAAAAACAAGCAGTTGACTGATTTTGGAATTAGGCCCTACAATTAACCAACAATCATTTCCATTATCTACCCTATTAGGATTTAGGAGTGTACTGCTCATCTGTTGGTAAGAAGAAATATGAGGGAGAAGCTTGTTTTGATTATTGATTTTTTTTTTTTTTTTTAAATTACATGGGGCCGCGGGGGTTGTTAGGGGAAGGGGATTGCAACGTGAGGATTCGAACCCTCACCAACAAGGTGAAAGTTCAGGTAGCCAACCAACTGAGCTACTAGATCCCTACTTTTGATTATTAATTCAGTTGAATATTTATGGGTTGGCTCGAGCTAACGGTGTTCATTGAAAGAGGATATCATATCAAAACTTGAACAACCTCTAAAAGTCCATATTCTTTGCACGATGTTGACTTTTTCAACTTGGTAGGATGCATGTGTCATCTCTTGATAAGTTAATATTTCATATGCACTATTGGGAACTTAATACTTCTCAGTGAATAAAATAAAATAAAATATAGGAATTCCATAATTTCTAAACATACTTGGATTCGTCATCTCCATATTAAGCATATGATTGTGAGTTCCCGTAGAGTTACTGCGTCATACAACTCTAGTGACAGAGTCGTGGCTACAACATATGAACAAGCCCATCTTAAAGATTATTCGTTTTTCTGATTCCAGGTGTCTCGACCTCAGGGTACCGGAATGACATCATCTCCTGCTGTTAGCCAAACCATGGTATATATGACTTTTAGTTCTTTCAGCTTTTATGAACTTATTTGTATTGGGGAATGCCGACACTGACAAATTATTCTTTCCTTTAGCTCAATCTAGTATACTAGCACCTAATGGTGGGGTTGAAGCTAAATCACTCTACATTGTGTAGGATACTGCTTCTTTGAGTATGGACACTTCTGCTAAGTCTTCGGGAAATACTGAAAAAGGGCTTAATGGGCTTGGAATGTCAATAGGAAATTGCAGTGTTGACAATGGTGATGGCACTGACCATGGACCTTCACAGAGGTTTGTGCAATACCAGTTCATGCTTGAGATCATACTCACTTACTTCCACTGTTTCAATTTGTTTGTCTTACTTTCCTTTTTAGTTTGTTTCAAAAAGATTGTCTCTTTCCTAGTTTGGCAACTCTTTAATTTCAACATCCCACAAGGCATGTTTAAGACCACAAGATTAAAATGCATTTTGGTACATTATACATATCTTTAATGCAAAACCACAAAATTTAGAAGTCTTCATTACTTTCTTAAACTCTGTCCTCAGTCAAACTAAGACAAACAAATTGAAACGGAGGGAGCATTTAAGAACCTTGCTCGACTCAGTCATAGATAGTATACAATCACTGGTCATTCTTGAGAATACATTGTCATCCTGTTAAAGATATTGACTAATTGTTAGATTTCATGCTATGACAGTGGGCAAAATGAAGGTTCAAGTGATGGAAGTAACACACACTCAGCAGAGGTATGATCTTCTGAGATTTATAAATCCATTTGTGTCTATTTTTTTTTATTTGTTTTGGGAAGAAGGCTGTGGTTGCTGATACTTTCTCCTCATACTCTAGGTGGGTGAGAACAGTAAGAAAAGAAGCCGTGAGACAACTCCTGATAACTGTAAGAGTTTGGTCTCTTTATCACTTTGTATCCGAATTTCAATCAAGTTCAATAGATATAGGATTTACTTATTTGTGAAGTGTGGAGTTTCTTCAGAGTGAATTTTTAGTCCTTGCTTTTATTCAATTTCTTGCTTCGCTTCCTTATTTCTTGACGTTAGTGTCAACTGTTGTAAGGTCCTGGGTTTAAGACTACTGACGGTGGCATCAGGTACATGCAGTAAATACACAAACTTGAACGCTAAATTACTGGTAATACAATTGGACCAAATGGCTTGCCTTTCTTTTTCCAGCCATTAAACGTGTATGGCATTTGCTATTGTGGGGACTTGCTTAGAAGTATCATTTTCTTAAATTTCGTCACTTGATCTCTTAAAACACTGTTGATGCTTTACTAGAGGGTAAACAAAAGTGAGAAAACCCCAGTTCGTACGTAGTTTGCCTGATTTCATCTTTTGATCTCTCTGCTCTTCAAACCTTTTACAGCTGATGATCGGAAGAGTCAGAAACTGTGCAGTCCACAACGTACTAGGGAGGTAAACGGCCCCTCAGAGAAGGGAACTTCTGTAGCTGTTAATCCTGGTAGCACAGCAGGAACATTATCGGGAACAGTATTTCCTGCTACTACTCTGGAACTGAGAAATCCTGTTGGTACACTAGTGAAACCTAGTCCAACTAATGTTTTACGAATCAGCCCTGTAGTACGGGGCGAAGCCTGGTTACAGGTATATGCATCTACCAGGTGAACTTTGCTTTGCTTATTTTGACGTGACCTTGGGTGTCTGCATTTCTGTTTTGTATATGAATTTCATGCGAACTGTGTTTATTATGTGAAAAATCTAAGTTCTAATTGTTAAATGCAACTATATTTTCAGAATGAACGTGAGCTGAAGCGGGAGAAGAGGAAGCAGTCTAATCGAGAATCTGCAAGGAGATCAAGGTTGAGAAAACAGGTAAGAGGGAAATGTCAACATTACAGAATATCGCGATATTGATTTAATTTACTATATGGCCTATGAGCTGTTTTTATATACTTTTTTCTGATACACATACTCTCTGTATTTCCCCCCTCCCTCCAGGCAGAAACTGAAGAATTGGCAATGAGGGTTCAATCTTTAACCTCCGAAAATTTGGCTCTCAAATCAGAAATAAACAAATTCACCAAAAACTCTGAGAAACTGAAGATTGAAAATGCTGCTTTAATGGTATGAGTTTGACTCTTTGTTAAGTAGTCTTCAACGGAAATTTTCTTGGCACTAGTTGTGTGAGACTTCTTTTTGTCTCAGAAGTTAGTAAATCAAAAGTTTGTGAACCCAAAAGTGAGAATTGGGTCCACCAACTTGTGAGATAGAAAGAAGGCTTACACAACTAGCGTCAGTTGTGTGAGGCACATAATAAAAATTTGCATCTTCAGCTGTTAGTGACGGCATGTATCTTTGTTGTTTGAGCTTACTAAATGTGACCTGGATCGCGCAGGAGAGACTGAAAAATAAACAACAAGGACAAGCAAAAGAGGTAAAATTAGGTGAGATCGATGATAAGAGGCTGCAACCTGTTAGCACAGAGGACCTATTAGCAAGAGTCAACAACAATGGTCCCTTCGATAGAACCAACGAAGGTGAATTTCATGAGAATAATAGTACCCCTGGAGCAAAGCTTCATCAACTCCTTGATGCAAGCCCCAGGACTGATGCTGTGGCTGCTAGATAATCATCATCAATTAATAGTCATGACCGTGCCTTCGACTTTGAAAGATGTTAAAAGTTTGATTGTGTAATTTTGGTGCTAGTTCAAACTTACTGCTAACTGCAGCAGAGGTACAGTACAGAAGAGCAGTAATAGGACTGTGGAACTTAAGAAATCCTAATTTTCGCCTAATTGTAATTTAGCCATGGATGAAGCTGAGGAGTTTTTTTTTGTCCCTTCACTTCAGAGTACCATGTTGCATGATCTCATGTAAGATTTTGGCTTGGATGTCTAAAAGTATTGCCTAGGGAGCATTCAACAAGTGATCTTTGAGCTGTATTTGGTGTTAATAACTGATGTCTAGTATTGAGAGTTTTTATTATCGAAAATGCTTACAACAACATACCTAGTGTGATTCCACAAGTGGCGTCTGGATTGTTGAAAAAGCTTGTTTTAGTTAAATTTTTGGTAGTGCAATGTTATGCACATTCTCACCCTATCATCATGCTCAAAATAGTACTTGGAACAGGCACAAGAGACCATCAGGCCTTAGCTGGTGGTGTACCTGGTATTTGGCCAGGCACATATGTGGTCCTAAGATAATATTACTCTCATTAACTGTGAAAATAAGCTTTTCTATTAATTCCATATAAGCCAACAAAGAAGTACCTTAAAAATAACTCACACGGGCGGTGGGTATATGCAACACTTTAAGAATTTGAGGACTGAATTAACAAGTTGCCCAATACCTAATATTCTACTAACTAATATTAGAGAAAATAACATGCAAAACAACCCTAACTTTTATCGAGAAAATCACTAATGCAGGCAACAAATACGCTAATACTAATTAAGATGAGAAAAAATTCCTAGTCTATATAGTATCTTCTTCTCTTGACGGTCCTGAGCGAAATTTGAAAACTAATAAGTGCTTCCGTCCTCTTCTCAACCCCAACAAGTTTCACTAATTCAATGACTTGATCTTTCTTACGCTCTACCTTCACAGGCACTGGGATTGTAGCCCTCCCAACCACAACTTCACCCGTAGAAGTTCCTGGATCGTCGTAACAATTTTCGCGAATCACCATCAACTTCAATAACTGACCAAAAGGATAGCTACTGAAACGTATCTCAATGTCCTCGTCCCACACTGGCGCTGGCCTCCCTATTCTTCTGTTTGTGCTGAACTCTCTCCCGCTCTCATCGCTCACAATCACACGATAAATCCCGTCCAAAGAATACGGGAAAGTGCCTTTCAGTAGAATAATATTTGAAGCTCTTCTAATTAAAAGCTTAATGACATATTCTTCTTCCCCACAACAGTTCTTGTCATCGAGGTAAAAGTTATTGTTGTTGTATCTTCTACGGTTATTGTTGTGTAAAGTTGCTATATCATCGTGATCGGATGTCATCGGATGGTAGAAACTTCTTCGTGAAAAATCCATGAAGGAATTATAATTAATGGAGAGGGAGAAAGAAAGAGATAAAGAGAAACTTCTTTAGGTACTTGGTGTATACGTAATATTAGACTTTTATACAGGGAAAGGTTTAATTAGTTAGAACACTAATCAAAACTCTGTACACATCGCAAGGTTTCTCTATAAAAGAGTTTAACTAAATCAGGTAAGTTTAACGCCTATTATAGGTAGTTTTTTTAGATATTTTTACTTTTTCAATTTTAAGTTATAGAAAAGGTGAATAGTAATAGAAGGTAACTTGGACTCTACATTCTAACCAAATTATGACCTTGCTTACCCAAAATATATAGAACATCAAAAAAATTTATACATTTAAATTTCTTTTTTTTTTTTTTTTTTCCTTCAGATTTTAGAGATGGAAAAGTTTTGTGGTTGATCCACATTGTTAGACGTAACTCTTTTTAAGCTAATCCAACATAAGAATGTACCAACAACGATTCTTTATTCTGATGACTAGGCTAAAAAAATTATTTCATCTCATTTTTGGAATTAACTGTCATAAGTTATGATTCAACTCGATAGTTTTTAAAATTATGAACTTCTAGGGGAGTACGGATTTAGTAGTTTTCTTCCAATTGAAAAAAGATCAATTATAGTTTCTCCGAGCTAAACCTTGAATTTTTTTGATATTTAAAATAGCTGAAATATTAATATAGTAAAAGTATGTTTTTCAATGGATAACCAAATTAATTTTAAGTAATAGCATATGTAAGATCAACTGATAACCAAAATAAGTTTTAAGTAATAGCATATGTAGAAAGACGCATCACTTGCACACGTTAGCTAAAAGATTTACAAATCACACATTCAAGATTTATATTAATTTTAAGATACTAAATAAAGGTTAATTTATATTACCAATTCAAAATTCATAAAATATTAACCATCAATTTCAAAATTTTCACCTGTGTTTGGGCCTGTGCACAACACGGGATTTTACCTAATATAAGAGAAGATAATGTCTCTTATTTACTTAATAGTTAATGAAAAAAGAAAGAAAATAAAAACGGATGATGAAAAATCTAACTATTTGATCAATTTTATTAAATTTGGACCGATCAAATAAAGCATTGCACATATATTTTTTTAATCCTTTATTTTGTTGATAAAATATATGCTGACCACGTATATAAAAAGGTGTGTGTTAGACATATCTAAAAAATTATTTAATGTGTAAAACTTTCTCTGTTAAATTAAAATGTGTAATTTTTTAAACTAAAAGTTCGAGAGTAAATTATGTATTAAACCTCGAAATTAGAGTCGTCAAATGAACTAGGCCCTTGAGGTCAGCTCAGCCCATACCGCTACTGGGGTAGGGGTAGGGTTTGGTTAAGACTATTTAAGCCCATTGAGAAATGACACTTATAAACCCAGCCCACTAACCCTCGAGGCTTGGTGAGGCCCGTGAGCCAAAAGGCTATTTAATTTAAAAGAAGATAGTCAAAAACAAAGTAAAAAACAGGAATAGTGATTACCAAATAAGTTTTGTATCTCAACCAATACTTTACGCATTTGGTGTTAATCACCAAGAATAGAAATTGCATTTATGATTGTGATTTAAATTAACTTTAAAATTAAAAAGAAGATTGTGAAAAGAAGTAAAAATTAGGAATAATGATTGTCTAATCAGTCTTAGTATCTTACACAATACTTATTTAGCGTTAAATCCCTAACACTAAAATTCCTAATCACTAAATGTAAAAGCTGCATCCATTATGAAAATGTCCAAACACTAGTTGCTTCTCGAAAATGGTTGCATTACCCAAATTCAAAGTGGTAATAAGTGAATTTAAATATTACTAGTTTTGAAATGTAGTTATTTGATATGTTTAACAAATTGAATTTGCATATAAATGTAGACGAAGATGAAGATGTTAATTAAGATAACTTTATGGGAAAATACATAAAAACCCCCCAACGTATCTTTCGGATTAATTATGACGTATCTAACCTTTGCGGGAGACCTATTACCCCCTTGGCCTTATTTTTTCTACATTTTTGTACCTTTTTGGCTGACGTGGCAAAAAAAAAAAAAAAATTAATAGCGAGTGAAAACAGTAAAAATAGTTTTTATATTTTAATAAAAATTAATTTTAAAAAAAAACCCATTTTTTTCTCTTTCTTCTTCTTTCTCCTTTTCTCTTTTCTTCTTCTTCTCTCTCTCGACCACCCCCCTTGGAAACGCCGACGCCGCCATGATTGAACATAGCCAGCTTCATGAAATCATGGGCGTTCGTGCGTAAATTTCTACATTGTTGTTAAATTTCATTCAGCGAATTTCCATGAAATTTAACAAACAACAATTTCCATTGTTGTTAAATTCCGATCCATGATTGAACATAGCCCGAAGGAAGAAATTGCCGGTTGTCCTTCAAATGGGTGTCAATGGCAATTTCTTCAAACGGGTGGGAAGAGGAGCGGGTTGGGGGGGGGGCGGCGTGTGACCATGGGGGGGGGGGCGGCGGCGGCTCCTCCGGTTAGTGAAAAACTTCAACAAAAACTTTCTAAATAAAATCGAATTCTCGATTTCTTAGAAATTAATACTCCACAGAGAACACAAAATTTGAGCATGGAAATTAGTAAGGGGGAAGGCAATTTCTAGGATGCGGTTTTCTTTCCTTTGTGTTTGAATGCTATGGAAAATAATAACGAAAAAAAATAGGAGTTTGAGTCAAGTTGTGAAGCCCCGAATTTCGATTTATGATGAAATTGAATGTGTGTGTTAATGGAGGAAGAAAATGAGTTGAATGTTTCTTGAAAATAAGCTCTTTATGATTGATGATTAAATTGAATGTGTGTGTTAATGGAGGGAAGAAAATGGGTTGAATGTGTGTGTTAATGGAGGAAGAAAATGAGTTGAATGCGTGTTGTTAATGGAGGAAGAAAGTGGGTTGAATGTGTGTGTGTGTGTATTAATGGAGGAAGAAAATGGGTTGATGGATTTCTTGAAATGAAGAAGAAGAAGAAGAAGGGTTTAGTGATGAAGAAGGCAAAATTAATGGTTAATTAGTGTAAATATAATTAATAAAAGAAAAATCAAATAAAAAAAAAGAAAGGAAAAGTGGCAGTAACGTGACACCAATGTAGCGGAGAGTGTGCAGCTTTCTGAAACATCTGTGAGGCGATTTTTTTTGCGTCGGTCGAAAAAGGGTACAAAAAATGTTCTAGGGGGGGGGGGTTATGTATTTTCCCATAACTTTATCACAAACAGATTTAAATGTGCTTGACGATTTGTTAGTGTTGAATATGCTATAAATTATCGTAGAATTATATATTTTCATAAAATAATATGTTAAAAATGTTAACAAATTGATATATTTATAAGTTCGAATTTGGATTGAAAATAATTTTTCTCATAAGGAAGATTAGAAAAAAATGATGGGCTAGTTCGCCCCAGCTCGCGGTCCTTTTAAGGTTGAGCTGGTTCATTTTTTTGTATTTTCCCTTCAAAGGCGCTGGCCTTAAAAAATTTTCCCCTCAAATTGTTGGTCTTTAATTTTTACTCTTCGGTTAAAAAAGTGGTCGAAAATATTTGGAGGTTCTGGGTTTGAACCCTCGCTCAGTTTAAAAAAAAAAAAAAAGGAATTTTGCAAGGCAAGGCTTTCGCGAAACCTATGCCTTAAGGCCTAACATTTGCCCAAAATTAGGCTTATTCGGTAAAAGTTAGGCCTGAAGGCAGAGGTTTGCCTTAAGGCATAATTTTGGGCAAAAGTTTGCCTTAAGGCCTAACTTTTGCCCAAATAGGCCTAATTTTGCTACGAAACTCTGCGTTACGATTTTTTTTTGAGCCGGAGTTTGAACCCAGAACCTCGGGGTATTAGGAGAAGGGCAAAAATTAAAGACCACCCCCGAATAATGGCAATCGTGCAAATTGCCCGATCTAGTTTGACCATTTTAAGGCCCTTTCAAATTGAAGGATCGGTCACCATAGTTCATCAAGTTTCTTGACCCGTGTGACTTGGGCTGAGCTAACTCGTTTTAATAGTTATACTAAAAATATCGGTTGTCCAAAAAATGAGAAATAAAATGTTTTAAAAAATAAAAAATCTAACTAACAAAAGATGTGGTGTACCGGATTAGACTGCTCCTCTAGATGTTTCGGATTCAAGCCCTAGGTATAAATAAATACTTGATAGAAAATGACTTTTTTAAAAAGAATGCCTTTCTGTGACCTTGAATATCGGACACTTAATAGGAAACAAAAAAAAAAAAAAAAAAATTTGAAAATTATGGATAACACTGAAGTGTGGGGCCATGAGAAAATCCCAATCACACAAGACTTCCTGTGGGGCTCAAACTAGGGGCAGCCATATAACCATTCAATTAGCCAACTTGAACAAACAACAACAAATAAAAGAGAAAAAAAAGTAATATATTCCCCAAACCCAATTTTATCTACTCCTTGTTTGGCGTAAAAAATCAGCACCTTTTTCAGTTTCGAATTTCCATTTTCCTAATATCAGGTAATTCACACCTCTATCTATATATATATATTTTCCAGATTTTTAATTTTTTTAAATTCTGATCTAATTTTGTTTTATTTTTCTTTTTGATCAGATTTGTTCGATTGTTTGGATTTTGATGGCTTCGAAAAGAATATTGAAGGAGTTGAAGGATCTGCAAAAAGATCCTCCTACTTCATGTAGCGCTGGTATTTTGTCTATTTTGATTTTTTTTTTTATGCTCTTATATTTGTATTTATATGAATTTTTGTGTAGAGTTTTAATTTTTTTCCTTGAACTTCTTGATTTGTTATGCTTTTATAGTATTTTTGCCATTTTTTATACTGTTTTGAATTGCTTGTCCTCGAGGGTCTATCGGAAACAAACTGTCACGCCCTCAAACTAGGGTGGGACGTGATTGACACCCAACCCTTGCTACCCGATGAGTGAACCCCTGTTCTATCTAACTGAAAGTCACATCTGAACTCAGCCTTTAATGAGGTCCGGGGAGGGTAGGATGTGCGCAGACTGTTTCCGATAGACCCTCGGCTCAAAAGAAACATAGTCAGTGCAGGATTGGAAGAGAAATAAGACAACAAAATATCAAGATACAAAACAAATGGAGCAACACATAATGATACACACACATAAGGATAATGATCTACGCGATACCAAAATAATACTGCTATAAAAGGGAGAGAGAAGATGGAAAGGCTAGCCCCCTACCTCTCTCACACAACGCGACAAAACTCAACTACCTTCTAAACCTTTATCCTAATCCTCGACCTCCCAAGCTTCCTATCTATTTATTTATTGATGTCTGAAAACTGAATAATAAACTCAATTAAATATTGTCTCAAATGTAACCCAATGACTGTCACGAGCCTCTAAGAAACTGATATCTAATATCATACATAGTCAACGAGGCATTCCCCGGGAATAATATGAAACGTCTAAGATAAGTAAAAGATTGAGAAGGATCCACTACTGCTGGGATGAATCAACGAGGACTGCCAACTGATTCTAGAACGTCTGCTTCTCGTCACCTGCGAACTCAGCACCTGCCACACGACGTGGCAGGCTCAAACGGGCTAAGTATCTTCCAAGGGTACTCCTACCTGCTAAGAAAAAGGCGGATCTAGACTTTCTGGGAAAAAATACATTTCACAAGAAAGCGTGTAAATCATATAAAATCTTAAAACTAACATACGCTGATAACTGAGATTGTAAGCTGATAACTGAATGAAAAACTGAGTCTGAAACTGATAGCTGATACTGAAGCTGAAAACTGAGTTATTTTAAAATAGAAATAATTTTTCTGAGTAAAAGAGTTTTTCACATAATGGCCCTGCGTACGTGAGGATCTGACAACACGCACGGGAGAGTGTTGGCCTATCTCCCCAACAAACAATTGGCACCTGCGAGCGTGTGGTAGCTAACCCTCCCTTCATGGCACTAATGCAAGAGGAGGTTGGCCATTTCTCCCAAACTGAATGTGATCACATTAATGCATGTAATGAATGCTGACCTGTAGGTAAGTATCACAAATAAAGGCAGATAACAAGTTGTGATACACATAAGCATGTAATGCTATTATATTTTCATATAAAGTCATACTGAATAAGAATGGAGTGAACTGAGTACTTAATGGCAAGAATTCTTCTTAGGGCATTCTGTCAAAGACATAGAGTACATAAGTTCTACTAGAATTTCCTATTAGAAAATAAAGTCTTAACTTACCTCAAGATACAAGCTCAACCGCAACTTCATGTATTTTCCAATCAATCACGAATCATGAATTCTCAATGCCGATCTTGGTTGGAGACTATTTGGTGGTTCCGATTTTTGCAGTTGTTGTGGCTCTTGAATTGTGAAGTTTTACTTGATCAATGTTTCTATCACCCTACATGTTCCTTGACAACTCTAGCAAAACGAACAGAGGAAAAAAATCCATCTTTGATGCATCTCTGCAATGAATCGAACAATTGCCGAGCTGGCTATTTCCAAAGATTCAATTTATTCAATGTGGCAATTCAAACTCTCCTGTGAGAGGTTTAAGAACATAGGTTTTCAGCCAAGTCAAACTAAAAAAAATTAGCTTCGTTCTGATAGTCATGATCTGGTGTGGTGGCATTATATCCTCCATAAATGCACCTTTACCCATCCACATAACTGCTAAGAAAAATTGTCTTCAACAAAGAAACCTTTAGATACAAATTAATTAATTGTCGTCGTCGGACATCCCTGCGTCCCCGTTGCTCCTCTTCCAAATCAAGAAAAACATATCTTAATACCTTAAACAAGTGAAACATATACTTTATATGTTTTGGGTGGGCTTGGCCCACTTCCCTGACTTATAATTATTATTAATCAAAGCATAAACTTGTCCAATTAATTGTGTACTGCTCTGTAGCCACTTCAATTAATTCTCCCACTCATATACTTTAGCATATGCAAATAAAATAATGCTCTGAATTATCTATATACTATAGATGTAAATTAATCCATTTATTCAACCAAGTTCTCAAAACGACTCGTTAATACTTATTTGTATATCTACATCGTCTTGGGGCTTAGATTTTGTTTTAATCCTAATAGATAATTGTCATTGAGTGAGCATTAACTCACGATTTCAACGACTCTTAAAGTTTTAATCTTTTCCTTGATCTCCTCGATGTATTATGCTTTTATAGTATTTTGCCATTTTTTATACTTCTTTGAATTGCTTGTCCTCAAGGGATTATCGGAAACCTCTCTACCTCTCAAGTTAATAGTAAGGTCTGCGTACACACTACCCTCCCCAGATCCCACTTTGTGAGGTTTAACTGGGTGGTTATGTTGTTGTTTGTCTTGATCTTCTCGATGCATGCGAGTTTACTGTTGTTAGATACTCAAATTTCAATTTTTAGCCTTGCTGAGATGATTTTTTTCTCTTTTTAGAAAAGAAATTCTTATTAGGATGCTTGATGGTTATTAGATCATATTTCAAACGTGCAGTAGAATTAGCAACTGTCCAACTCCAAAAGAATTGTCAAATAACGTTTTTGGTTGGTCAAAATATTTTGGAAAACATTTTTGCTAGGAAAACAAGTTCCATAAGTAACATTCCAAGTTTATTGTTTCCTCCTAGCCCCCAACGCCCCTATCTCCTACCCCTTGACCATCTTGCCCCCATCACCCCATCATCCCCACTTCCCACTCTATCCCACCACCATAGTGTTTTGCCAGATTATATATAAATATTCTTGGAATAGTATTCTTTTTTGCTTAGTTTCCAAACACTAGAAAATAAGTAAGAAAACCACTTGTTTTCCAAGAAAATATTTTCTAAAAACATTTTCCTTCATACCAGGCGTACCCTTAGTTTCTCCTTTTTCTTATGATTTCTGCATGTCACTATGAAGTTTGAAAATATAAATAGCACAAAATTAAGTATTGATGTGTGATCGGTGGAGCAAGCCAAAGATATATAAGCGCCAAACTATTTCGAAATAGAAATGTCGGACTCTTGATAGGTTAATTGTAAGATGCAGTGCCAGAAACCCTTGGCGCGCCATCTCATATGAGTTCAATAATGAGCTATTTCAAGCATGGTTAGTCTGGAGTTTCTGTCACAAAATGCATGCTTGCTGATATACAAAAGCATTTTGCTACTTCAGAATAAATAAATAATAATAATAAAAAATACAAGAGCATTTTTCCGGTGTTATAGTTTTGGTGGACATAGGAGGGGTTTCAAGGATCAGTGAATGAAGCACCTATATTTTGCTCGTCTTCAAAATATTTTCTGGATATGAGCTTTTTTTTTTTTTTTTTTGAATAATATCTGGATATGAGCTTTCTGTTGTGCAGAGGAGCATAATATTGCATAGTTGCATAGTGCACTCTCTGATTTTCATGGAGAATAGAGAGCTTGTCTTTAGTGATTTCATGGAGAATAGAGAGCTTGTCTTTAGTGATTTCATTTTGTCTATAAGGTGTTGTGTGCAGTTACTCTTCCAATTTTCTTATCTTATCTTCATTTTATATTTTTACAATTTATTTCCAAGGCTTTTGAGTTTGTTTTTCATTATTCTTTTTTGTATCATTGTGCTAAAGAATTGTAGTTATGTTAACTTTTTAAGGGTAGAGGGGTGGACCCATTATCCCTGAGTTTCGAAGGCTGTGGTTGGTCCTAAGGGTTGGCCAAACTTATTTTTTGCTCATCAAAAAACAAAAAAATTGTAGTTGTGTTGTGTTACCTTTTAAAAAGAGGATTTCTAGCTTATCTTTGCGGCTGGTGGATTATTTATAAACATGATAGTTCTGTGCAATTCTTTTAATTAGCTTCTGTATCTAGCATAGGATGTACTCTTGACTATCTTGATACATGATATGCATCCTGATTTTTTTTGGTAAATAAAAGATTTTATTACCAACATATGCATCCTGATTTGATAATACTGGTTTGAATTATTGTGATAGGGCATTTTGGCTATTCTTCAACAAGATGTTGTGCACATATTCCTGCATCTTTTGTAACGGATATATATATATATATATGTGCATGCTATGTTATTCATTGTTTTTTGGTATTGGCTTCCTAACATTTTTGTACCATGTGTTACCAGGCCCTGTTGGAGAGGACATGTTTCACTGGCAGGCTACAATAATGGGGCCCTCTGATAGCCCTTACGCTGGGGGTGTATTTTTAGTCACTATCCATTTTCCTCCAGATTATCCATTCAAACCTCCTAAGGTATCTTACAGTTGCAAATTAATTTTGATTTAATAATGTCTCTGCTGGTGACTATTCTATTTGCAGATGCCTTCTTGTTTGCTTTTGCATATTGGAGCATAATTTTGTTTGATTATTTGTTGTCTTCTTCTAGCGTTGTTTGACTATGTTGAAATATATCTCCTAAGTAATGATCTTGTAATTGTTGTGCATTTTGGACTTTTGAGGCATTGCGACGAAGAAGAGAAGTTGATTTCTGCAGTTAACTGTTCATGTGTCAGTGCTGGAGCCTTTTCTGGCTTTATTTTCTTAAGCTTGTTTTTTAGGCTGTCACCTTGGAGTCCGCAACTTTTTTAACCCAAAAAGTGTCAAAAGGCACCAAAATACCTCGATAAAAAAAAGAAAAGAAACCAAACTACCTTTTGCGCAATAGGACCAAACTGCAAATTTACAATTAAGTTCTATTGCGCACTAAATTAGTGCGCAATAGAGGCTTTTTTTTTTTTTGTACAATTTTTTTTTTCTCAAATTCACATTTTTTTCATACTTTGACCAAAGATTAGTCATGTTTCAAAACTCCGAAATATCAATATTTTATATAGAACTTGATATCTTTTTTTGCGGATAAAAATGTCGGCTCATTACATCAAGTATACCTAAACGTTTGGATCGTCGTTTTTAGGGGTTGTAAAGTCTCCCGAATTAAGTTTTGTTTGTTTGAATCTTGTTATCTTTAGGTTTAAATGTTTTATTTTATAAGGTTTTGATTTAAGTGTCTTATTATTTAGTCAAGGCATTACTTTATTTCGAATATACAAATAAAAATGTTATATTAAAAAATAATTCATCCAATACGAGAGGTTCAAAATAATTAAAAAATACAATAACAAAATAATATCCCTTATCATGTCCCTCCGCCAAGGTTCGATCTCTAGTGGTTGAGGTAAAAAAGTAGTCAAATAGCTAGACCACCAAGCCAAGTAGACATTTAAGTAATATGTAGACATTTTTTATGTTTTATAGTGTTCACTAATCTTTGTTTATCTTGTTTTCTCAAATTGAATTTCCAACATTGAAATTGACATTCAAAACATCATCACCACGGGATTTCCATCTTGAAATCTACTTTTTATCATCACATTTTTACCAAGGAAGAATGAAAATTGTGCACCAATTTGGGGGAAAATTCAAATTGAATGAGATAAGGGGCCTTTTTTTGGGAAAATCGGCGTGGCCAAACCGCCTAGTGGCGGTTTGACCCACTAGATCTTGAAAAAATACCCAAAATCAAAAAAAAAAACCCGCATAAAACGGACAACCAAGCGCAAAGTTATGACCGTTTAAAGTTTCATCAATTTACAACTAGTTTTTCTCCCTCTACTCCTTAAAATAAAATTGCCTTGACTAAAAAAACAAGTTAAAACTTAATAAAATAAAACACTTAAACCTAACGATAACAAGTCACCAAACAAAACTTATTTCGGGGCACTTTACAACCCCTAAAACGACGAACCAAAAGTTTAAGCCTACATTATTGTTCGCAAAAAAAGATATCAGGTTCTATATAAAATATTGATATTCCGGAAATCCTGTGGTAATGAAGTTTTGAATGTCAATTTCAATGTTGGAAATTCAATTTGACAAAACAAGATAAATAGTATTAGTGAACACTATAAAACATAAAAAGTGCCTACATATTGCATAAACCTAAAGATAACGAGATTCAAACAAACTTACTTCGGGGTACTTTACAACCCCTAAAATGACGATCCAAACGTTTAGGTATACTTGATGTAATGAGCCGACATTGTTGTCCGCAAAAAAGGATATCAAGTTCTATATAAAATATTGATATTTCGGAATTTTGAAACATGACTAATCTTTGGTCAAAGTATGGAAAAAATATGAATTTGAGAACTTTAAAATTGTACCAAAAAAAAAAAAAAAAACCCTCTATTGCGCACTAATTTAGTGCGCAAAAGGTAGTTTGGTTACTTTTTTTTTAGTGGGGTATTTTGGTGCCTTTTGACACTTTTTGGAGTCCGCAACTTTTTTAACCCAAAAAGTGTCAAAAGGCACCAAAATACCCCACTAAAAAAAAAAAGTAACCAAACTACCTTTTTCGCACTAAATTAGTGTGCAATAGGACCAAACTGCAAATTTAAAGTTAAGTTATAATTTAGTGCGCAATAGAGGGTTTTTTTGTTTTTTTTTTTTTTTTTTATACAGTTTTAAAGTTTTCAAATTCACGTTTTTTTCATACTTTGATCAAAGATTAGTCACGTTTCAAAACTCCGAAATATCAATATTTTATATAGAACTTGATATCTTTTTTTGCGGACAACAATGTCGGCTCATTACATCAAGTATACCTAAACGTTTGGATCGTCATTTTAGGGGTTGTAAAGTGCCCCGAAGTAAGTTTTGTTTGTTTGAATCTTGTTATCTTTAGGTTTAAGCAATATATAGACACTTGTTATGTTTTATAGTGTTCGCTAATGCTACTTATCTTGTTTTCTCAAATTGATTTTCCAACATTGAAATTGACATTCAAAACTTCATTACCACAACATTTTCGGAATATCAATATTTTAACTGATATCTTTTTCTGCGAACAATAATGTAGGCTTAAACGTTTTGGTTCGTCGTTTTATTTTATTAAGTTTTAACTTGTTGTTTTAAGTCAAGGCAATTTTATTTTAAGGAGCAGAGGGAGAAAATAGTTGTAAATTGATGAAACTTTGAACGGTCATAACTTTGCGCTCGGTTGTCCGTTTTACGCAATTTTTTTTTATTTTGGTTATTTTTCCGAGATCTAGCGGTTCAAACTGCCGCAAGGCGGTTTGGCTGGGCCGATTTTCCAAAAAACGCCTATTATCTCATTCAATTTGAATTTTCCCCCAAATTGGTGCTCAATTTTCATTCTTCCTTGGTAAAAATCTGATGATAAAAAGTAGATGGAAACCCCGTGGTAATGAAGTTATGAATGTCAATTTCAATGTTGGAAATTCAATTTGAGAAAACAAGATAAATAGCATTAGTGAACACTATAAAACATAAAAAGTGTCTACATATTCCTTAAATGCCAACTTGGCTTGGTGGTCTAGCCATTTGACTACTTTTTTACCTCAACCGCTAGGGATCAAACCTTGGTGGAGGGACATGATAAATATTTAAAAATGTTATTTTAAATATTTTGGTATTATTTTGTTATTGTATTTTGAACCTCTCGTATTGAATGAATTATTTTTTAATAGAATATTTTTATTTGTACATTCGAAATAAAGTAATGTCTTGACTAAATAATAAGACACTTAAATCAAAACCTTATAAAATAAAACACTTAAACCTAAGGATAACAAGATTCAAACAAAACTTACTTCAGGGCACTTTACAACCCCTAAAACGACGATCCAAACGTTTAGGTATACTTGATGTAATGAGCCGACATTGTTGTCCGCAAAAAACGATATCAAGTTCCATATAAAATATTGATATTTCGGAGTTTTGAAAGGTGACTAATCTTTGGTCAAAGTATGGAAAAAACGTGAATTTGAGAACTTTAAAATTGTACAAAAAAAAAAAAAAAACCTCTATTGCGCACTAATTTAGTGCGCAAAAGGTAGTTTGGTTACTTTTTTTTTAGTGGGGTATTTTGGTGCCTTTTGACGCTTTTTGGGTTAAAAAAGTTGCGGACTCCACTTTTTGGGTTAAAAAAGTTGCGGACTCTGTCACCTTGCATGAGAAACAAATTTCCAAAGTTGAGGTCTAACACAAAGATAAAACACCAGTAGGTTCTTGTTACTGGGGTAATGGTAGGTGTTAAGATACTTATATCAGCATATTAAACATGCTTGTCTTTTGACCTTTTGGTGCCAGATTAAGTGAATAACGAGGAATAGAGATTTCATCTTTCACTTGTTATTTTTAATATTGCTTTGGACTATCTGTACTTCGTGCATCATTTAGAGGAATAATGAACTAGATTCTCTTTGTGGGGGTGCGGGGTTGTGAGCGAGGAAGGTTCAGCTTCGTTAGAATCACATCATCATCAATATTGACTAGGTGATTCACATGACTCATATATTTTTATGCACATGTATTGATACCCACAAAAAGAAAAAAGAAAAAAGAAAAATAAATACGTAGAACTATTGAGGATTCAGCTAACAGACGACACCAGTTTATATTGAGGCATAGTTGTTGATAGGTCTATTTGGAAAATTTTCATGTCAGACAAGCTTTTTGTCATGTTAATCTTTAGTTGGTGAACCTGAACATGTAATTTCATGTGTGTAAGTTTATGAACTGTAGTTTCCCACTAGACTTTATTGTGTGTTACATTTATGGTTAAATCCTTGCAGGTTGCTTTTAGGACAAAAGTTTTCCATCCAAATATCAATAGTAATGGGAGTATATGCTTGGACATACTGAAGGAGCAGTGGAGCCCTGCCTTAACTATTTCCAAGGTCCTTTCTTACCTTAATCTGCTGAAATATAATACAAGCTATAAAAACATACTTATTTAGAGGATTGAGACCTTCATAATATAAGAGTCTTTTCAAATCAATTTGAATTCGTCAGCTAATTGTGTATTATCAGAAGGATAGGTTATTTAAACTTTGTTGACTCCTTAAAATGGAAAGAGCATTGTATTGGACATTATAGATAATAGGAGACCTAATATTATTCTTTAATAGCTTTAGGGAGCATTGGTGAAAACATTGAAACTGTCTAATTTAATCCTTCATAAAGCACTTTGGTTTCGGTTGCTTAGGATAAGATCATGAGGGTGTTTGGCTAAGCTTATAAGCACTTACGCATTTGGTAAACACTCAAAGTGCTTATAAGCCCAAATCAGCCAAAAGCCATAAACTAAACATCCCCAACTTATGACTTTTCAGCTATAAGCACTTTTGGTTTGACCAAATATTTTACTATACTTCTTCTAATTCAACTAGTACCTTTCTCAAAAGAAAACTCCTAAGTCCAACTTCCTCTTCACCCGTATCTATGTTTCTTCCTTTTCTTTACATGGATACTTTTAAGTTTATAATTGTTTTTTTGCTTGAAAAAAAAGGTTTCTTCCTTTTCTTTACATGGATACTTTAAGTTTATAATTTTTTGCAAAAAATTTAAGGGTGCTTTAGTCATTCTAACAAAAGAACAACTTATCAGCACCTCTGACCAAGCACGTTAACTGTTTATGAAGTATCAACACTTGTATCCAAACACGTAGCTGCTTATTTATGAAATCAGTTTCTGCACTTAAGAATGCTTTCTGTACTTAAAGCTTATCAGCCATATACAATCAGCTAATCCAAATGGCCTTGTCTCTGTTCTCTGCTGATAACATCAATTGTTTTTCTGGAATTGTGTGTTCTGTTAAATGGTTTTGCAAGACCAGTTAAACTGGTTGTGTTTCACGAAGCATGTTGTGTTATTTATGTTTCTTAAGGTGGGAAAGGATTCTGGATTATATTTCAGGTTTTGCTTTCCATCTGTTCACTTTTGACGGACCCAAACCCTGATGACCCGTTGGTTCCCGAAATTGCTCATATGTATAAGACAGACAAGTCCAAATACGAAGCAACCGCCAGGAGTTGGACCCAGAAGTATGCCATGGGTTAAACATTACCCTACGATGGCTTGAATTGATATAAACAAAAACAAATTTCGATGTTCCATCTTCTCTATTTTCTCCATTAACAATGTGTAGAATAGCATTATGCATTGCCCTCTACAGGAAGAATGGCGATGCTTTGAATTTCTTTATGTATGGATACTAATATTTGAACATGCGTGGTAAGGACATTTATCTGGTTTTGGATTGTTTCTTTTGGCTTGACTGTCTATTTGTGTAAATATTTTTATACTTCATAAGCCTTTTGTAAATTCTTTAGTGTTTATTATACTATAGTGCCGCCTGGATATTACTTCCCTCCATGTTTTGGAATGTGTTTGGTATGACTGAAGTCATTTTCCATGGAAAATGTTTTTTGATGTTTGAAGTGGGCAAAAAATATTTCTGGAAGCTATTTTTTTCGTGACTGCTATCATACTTAAACTCCAAATATCACCTGATTTGAACCAATTCATCTGCCACACATTCTCAGTGTTTAGTCTAAGCTGGAGTAGTTCTAAGAACTAGTCTAAATCAACATGAGGTAATCAGAAACGACCCAATTAAGTTAACCCTATCTATCTCTATAACTAGAAAGGTTAAAAAGATTATCTTCCAAGCTTTTATATGCTTATAATATGAGTTTTTTTGTGCGTGTTTCGTATCCGAGCTAGTTTGTGTGCATCTCCAACAGAATTCTTAGCAGAAATCACTTAGCTTTGTCTTCGTTGGAATTCAATCCTAGGTTCTCTTAGTTTTACTCCAACGGTCCGACTCTTCGGGTATTAGACCATCTAATGTTGGGGTTTTATTCATTACACGAGTTTTATCTTCTTTATAACATTCCAATTATATCGGATGTCCCCTAAAGGATTATTCCTTGCACGATTGAATGTAGCTAGGATAATTAGTGTTCTTGATACTTGGCTTGGAGCCTGAACTTGATGACAGTAAAAAAGTGAGGGAAAAGAGATGAAAATGAAATTCGTTATCTAAGTTATGCCAAAGTATTAAAGTTAAAAACTTGACAATCACAAAGAATCCACTTTTTTAACCCGCGTGAGTCACATTGGCAATGATTTCTCTCCTTTTGTTTTCTCCCTGGTAACCAGAAATGGGAATTCTGCAACTGTAATCAACTTGTATTTAGTTCCCTTTTTGTAACATATGATCCGAAACCGTGATAAAGGAAAAACAACGAGCAAGCCTTATACGGATGTAATTTTAATTAATCATTTTTTTGCACGGATTGCCCTTCAAAAGAGTTGGTCTTTAATTTTTTCCCTCAAATTGCTGGTTTTTAATTTTTAACCTTCGCTTAAAAAAGTGGTCGAAAATATCCCCAAGTTTTGGGTTCGACCACCCGCTCGATTTAAAAAAAAAAAAAAAAAGTAATTTCACAAGGCAGAGTTTCGTAGCAAAGTAGACGTATTCGGGCAAAAGTCGGCAAGGTTTTTTTTTTTTTTTTTTTTTTTTTTTTTTACTTTAAGGTCTAACTTTTGCTCGAATAGGCTTGCTTTCTTGTACGAAACTCTGCCTTGCGATTTTTTTTTTTGACTGAGCTAGAGCTCGAACTCAAAACCTCGGGGTATTTTAGGCGAAGTACAAAAATTAAAGACCAGCAATTTGAGGGGCAAAAATTAAAGACCACCCCCGAATAAGGGCAATCGTGCAAATTGCCCTTAATTAATTAAGAAGTTAGCAAACCTTTTGAGGACGAAGATTCATATAATTGATTTCAACTTGTTTATGATTGAGACATAGTTATTTAGTTGGTGTTACTCGTATATTTTCTTTAGGCATGTATACGTGCACAAAAACACAGTTTTGTGGAGCCCGGACAGTGGCAGGTTCAGGAGTTGAAGTTATGGGTTCTTAGCTTCTACCCTTTGAAGTCACTGGGTTCTAAATTTATGCATATTATATAAATTTTAAAAATAAATTCAAGGTTTGAGACAAAATTAATGCATACCCAAAATGGTAGAGACGAAACTGAATTTTGAAGCTTATAAGTTCGGGATTCTAGTGTTTTAAAGTCACAGATTTCTATATTAATAATTTTTACATATTCAATAGCAGGGGTGTATGTAGCATTAAAAGGTGGGGGTTCAACTGAACCCATAACTTTTGACGCGGAGCATAAATTTATGTGTAAAAATTTATTAAAATTTCAATAAATAGAAGACATAAATCCATTACGTTTAAAATACAATGGGTTCAACTAAGAATCTTAAAAGGTTGAACCCATAAAGTTTAAATCCTGGATTCGCTTCTATTCAATAGATGATTTAACGCAAAAATAGGGTTTTGATTATAGGCCCTTGATTAAACTATGCTTAACCGAAGCATCAACTCCGCCCATCCTGTGGGGCCATTTTCAAATGAACCTTTACAAAATATTGGGTACGAATACAAGAGCGTGTGGGACAGGAAACAGCTAAAGGTTTCAGCAGAAGACAAAACTTGCTAGTAAAGAATTACCACATGCAAAAAAAGAGTAAAATGACAAAACGATTAGGCTAAAGTACAAAATCCAGACCACTAAAGTAGGAATAAGGCTCTACCTTACATTCCAATTGATCACATAATTTCCCAACCAAAAAAAGAAAACAGAAACAGACAGAATCTGAAAAATAAAAATAAAAAAGCAAAGGCAAGGAACCTTTTCAAGTATAAAATGAATTGACTGATGGTGCATTTTATAGTAGTACTATGATATATCAAGATGAATAATAGCTATAAAGATTTGAATAATCTGAGTGAGAGAGCAGGGGTTTTACATGATGAGATTGATGATAAAATCCATTGTGAAGAAATTAATTTCTGCAGACATTGTGCTGAACATGGTCGTTTATGTGGAATTGCAGACCTCACAGAGGAAGATAAGGAGAAATTGATTGCTATTCGAGACTCGTTGAAGGATGTTCAGAACATGCTCCAGTTCTACCAGGTATTTATTACTATTGGTTTCTTTCCTTGTCAGTGTGAACATTTTTTATTTTCTGTTATTTATTCTAAATGCATGAGTGGTGGCAATGCTGATATCAAAATAAACTACTGAATATATAAACAAAAGTGTAAGGTCTTTTGAATGATTTAAGTTTGTAGATGAGACGGTCATACACAATACAACATATATTGTCAAAAGCAGATATAAGTCGTTGTGGCCTTGGTCTCATGGCTGTCGCCTATTATGAAAAAGAATTTTCTCGTGCTTAATCACATGCGCGGAGCTAGAAGGTTACGTATAGGTTAAGTCGAACCTAGTAGCCTTAGTTTTAACTCTGTATTTGTACTAAGAAATTCACTGAATATATACAAAAATTAAATTCAGAACCTAGTTACTAACGTTTGATGTCACTATCTACAATTTAGAACCCTCCGCTTAACCATGAAACGATTTAACTCCATGTGATGGATTGTGTTAAATGCGTATTAAGTAAATAAAAGTGTGTTCACTCTCTAATAAGATGGGTATCTTTTACTAGGGGTGTCATCCTACACCGTTCTCCAAAATAGTCCTTTTATAGACAATATTTTATCAAAAACAATATGTATATACAGTAGAGCGATATCGCATACAAAATAAATATTCTCAGTTTTTGGGCATGAAGTAAAATCTTAAAATCATCACAGTCGACGACCCCAACTCACTTGTAAGTCAAATTTACAATAGATCGGCACTGCTTGCGTAAAATTTTGCGTGCGCCACTATTTGCATAAATGGTAACATCCATTTAATAATAACATTTACTTGTGCAATGCAGACATTAGTCTCTCGGCAGCAGAGACATAACAAGGGAGCACTTGTGCGTTTGGAAGCAAGCAGAATGCTATTGATAAAAAAACTAAATAACTACCCAACATGGGGAAAGAAATCAGATGTGATTGAGGAACTAAAAGAATATTTTGGCCAAGGAAAAGTTGCATTATTTCCTGAGAATTTGGTAGAAACAGAACAGAAACAGATTGAAGATGAGAAAGAAAAGAAGAAGAATTTCTTGATCAGTTGCATAAGAGGTTTATTTAATCCATGGAATTGGTATCGTACTACAAGAATTGCTGCCTTAGCATTGATTGTTAATTTTTACAGGAATAGGCTGCACAATAAGAACAAGATGTCTGTTCCAAGATTGAAGATTGGCTATTCAGATAGCCAACTGGCTGTTTCATATGGAAAGGGATAATAGTTTTTTTTTGTGTAAGTCATACGGAAAAGATTTAGGTTGAATACCTAGTCGATCGGGTTGGCTAAATAGATATTGAAATATTGTTAGATAATGTACACACGAGGCTTATGGATATATGCCTAGACAAATATAGCACAGAATTCATTATAGATGTGATAGCTATCATTGAATAAGAAATAGTCAGAATACAGATTATAATATGATTTCTATACGACAATATCAGATGTAGTTTCTGAAACAATTTCAGCTATCGGTATAAAAGAGAGATTTATTTTCAGTCAAGACTTTTAGTATCCACCTTTTATTATGCAGTACTGCGTAACATGTTATTTTGTAATTCTCTGTTTTCAATAGTTATGGATGGTTATCTATTCACTGCGTTTTTAAGCTCCTCACATTTTGTCTTCTTGGTTCTTCAGTTGTAGTGATTGTACTAATTTAAGAACTCATAGTCATGAGCTATGTATTATTATAAATGGAAAGTACAAGAGGGGGTGGGTGAATTATAATCCTTTCTTTTTCAGTCGACTAGAGTGTGTTGTTAGTCGACTCTTATGTAAGCAGCGAGACGGATATAAACAGATAGCAGAAATTGAAACAACACTCGATGTTTTCTTATTGGTTTGGATTCAAGTTCTTATCGTGATCTTAATTACAACTCTGAGGGTGAGTTTCCTACGCACACACCAGCTTTCTGCTTAACCTTGTTTCTCTAGTAAATAATTGATACAATGCCTCACAAATAGATTTCTATCTCTCTTCCCTCTTTTGTGTACTCAGTAAGTCAACTAGAGTGAATTACAATGCTTATTAAGAGTAGAACAAATAACTTTAGAATGACTAGACAGATGTATGTGCTTCATCTTCTTTCTTCGTCAATATATTTGCTTGATTCCTGGAGTCCTAAGGATGGACAGAGAGATGCAACCCAAGAGATTTGATCCTTGGAAAAAGGATTGATTGATCTTTTCCCAAGAATAAGGTCCGGGCTTTATGGTCGCCGACTTTGAATCTTCATAACTGATGTGCTATTTCAGATCTCTTAGATCTCTTACCTTCTTCTGGTTGTCTTCATCTTGGTGACTTATTTTTGTTTCCTTTCCTTGTGTCCGCAATTGAGGCTTCTGATTCTGTCAGATTTACTTGTTTCCTTCCTTTGTATTCGCGATTGGTACTTCTGATTGATCTCCATATTTCTTCGACTTTGTTGATATATGCGCTCCTTCCTTTGCATCTGTGATTCAGTCTTCTGATTGATCCTCTTCCTTTCATTGACTTCCTTGATGGAGTCGACCTTTCCTTCTCTGTCTTCTTTAATTGACTCATTCCTGATTTTGCCTTCTTGATTTATGATCAAGCTATCTTTCTTTTTTGTGTTGATGACTTTATTTTTCGTGCACAATGTGCAACATTATATATGTCATCATTGAAAGTAAACACTAACAATCTCCCCCTTTTTTATTATGATGACAATAAATGATTTAAGTTTCATTCTACTTCGCTGAATGTTTCTGAGTTGGCGGAGAACTCCCCCTGAATCTGAGCTTTCTCTCCGTTTGTCATCAACAAAAAAGAAAGAGAAAGAGTCGACTATATATGCATCAAAACAGGATAATATATTAACATTAGTCGACTAAGTACAGTTAGCAGTCAACTGGTGATACAATAATGGATACGCGGAAATAATAAAATGACAAGGAAATGAAAAGGATAAATAGATTGACACAAATATAGGCACAATTAGGCAACCAAAGTTCTTAATTAACTAAGACCTCCTAATTACACACTATTAAGAGAGGTTTTGTCGTTATAGAACACGGAATTCAATGGAAGCAATGAGAAATAAATACAAATAGAAAAGGAAAGGGAGGAAATACAAAAAAATAGAAGAGAAAAGTCATCCAAAGTTACATACAAATCACTACCCCCTTTGGTCTAAATACAGATAAAACGAATAGCTTTGTAGATGATCCTTCTAGAAGAGGGGGATTCTAACAACCTTTTTAGTTATTTCATTCTCTATTTCTATTTAATAGGATCCTGAGGAAAAGGATATAACTTAGGATGACCTCAAGGGAACTAATGTCCCAAGCAACCAATCGTCTCAACAATGTGACAAGCACAATCAATGGCTTCAACAAGCCCTCAAACACTCAAACTCCCAAAAGAGTATCAAAATATCATTCATCAAAATAGTCTAAGTCTAATGAAATGTTTAGTCTACTATTTATACTAAGAAAATAAGGAAGACATCTTGCTATTACAATTATACCCTTAATGAAGTTGTTTGGTTGGTCTTCCTTTTGGAAATGGCTTTGCATTTAAGTAATAGCCCCTCTTTGCACGCATAGCCATCCTCTTCACTTATTTGGCCATCTTGATGCTCCTCTTTCTCCACTTCATCCTCCCATGCAATCATCCACACTTGGAGTCTCCAGAAAAATTCTAGAAATGTCCTTGAGGCAACTCGGATTGCATCAACTGGACACCAGCCCAGAGCAAAAACAACAACGCAACTTAAAATTAAGCAGTCAATTGGACACCAATCAAATCAAAACAACCATTGTCTTATAGAGCCATGCAAAAGTATCCTAATGCCTTGGAAAGTTGGTGAGAGTGTTCACGATCTCATCTTTCATGGTATCAAAGTTGCGGGTAACGGTGGTGGTGAAAGCCTCGATCTTTGGTATGAATATTCTTCAGAGCTTTAATTGTGTCCTTGGCAGTTGGATCCAACTTTAGACGAAGCCGAGCAACATCAAAGCCAATTTCCTTAGTGATGTCCTTAATCTTTTCCATATGGAACTAAGTGAAGACCAGGAGGCTTTTGAAAGTTTCCAGCTTTTCATCTAGGGTAGTAACTTGGCAAGGATCTCTGGAGTGCAGTCCGTAGGTGGAGGGACACGAGACGTAGAGGTTTGGCAGCGGGGAAGGAGCACTGACCATTGTGCCTTCAGATTCAATTTTGCTGACCTAGGTATTCAGCAATGAGTATGTACCACATACTGGTAACGGATTTGGAGTAATAGGATTTGATTAGGCACAGAGATGGGAAGTCGTCGAAACTGATGTGATGGGCTTCTAAGAGGTGAGTGATGAGCATCCTATATAGTAGACTAGAGGGGTTAGTGGCACTCTCAAACATGTAGTTAATTACAAGGGATGAGAGCTTCACTTTGCGTTTGGTGACAAGACAGTAGGTGATAAGTGTGTCCCTATGAGTCAGAGTGGTAAAGTAACCAGTTCAGTTCTAGGAAGTATGGTAGTAGCAATGATGAGAGCAAGAACTCTAGTTTCAAAGGTTAGTTCATTTAGCCCTAGTTGATCTGGGAGAGAGATGGATGAGGGATCAATGATAATTGTTTCTCTTGTTCAAGAGATACTTCAAAATCGTCTGGCCAGGAGTTTTTTACCAGAGCAATGACATTGAAAAATAGACTAAAAAATAGCATATCGAGAAAGATATGCTTACCAAGAACAATACATTCGAGTTCATCTGTTTTAGAGGAGCGAAAATTTGCATAGAACATGCCAACGAAATTCTCATACACTCTGGGAAGGGCCTGAGAGAAGAAATTTCTCGAGTCTTGGAATTTCATGAGGTGCCTGACCTTGCAGTTTAGGTTTTCTATAAGGTCGAGATCAACAGTTCTTCCATGGGCGACAGATTTCGATAAAGGTATTCTGATTTGCTGCGTCCCACAAGTTGATTTCTCCCCTCGTCTCCATTCTCAAAATATAGAACATCCAAGTGACCTGCTATCAAAGTACCCCATAAGCTTCTTTCTCCTGAAAATTAACTTAGAGAGAAGCATCCAGTTACCTTGTGATTTACAATTGCGCGTCTACATGAGTGCCAAGAAACAATAGTAGCTAGAATCATGAACCTTAATATTTGGAAAGGCCATGAATTGGAACATATTAGAACACACCTTATGGAGAAGAGAGAAGCATCCAGTTACCTTGTGCGCAGCTCAACTAATTCACTCAGGTAGTTTGCCTGGTCCACAAGCACAAGTTGTCAACGTTATCCTCAGACTGAGGTTAAACTACATTAGCCGATATCAACTGTTTTAGCCTGGAAGAACACCAAGCATGTTATTTAACATGAAACACCAGGTATGTTATATGCAATGGAGTGCAATTAATCAAAAAATGGAACTTTTATTTCCTTTTCGTTCTTTATTAGCCCAACTTGTAAATTTATTGGATGATACCTAGTCGATTGGGTCGACTAAATGTTAGAAAAATAGGTAAATATAAACGAAGAAGATAATGGCTTTGAGGCGTGGATAAATTGAATTTCCTTAAAGAGATATTGCCCGCATACATATTGGAGAAAATACAAGCAATTCCCTTCAGGATACAACAAAGCCTAGATTATACATGCAGATTTTTCTATATGCTACTTCAAGAGTGTCCTTCTATTTATAGAGTTTGGGAGATGACTTTTCAAATAGTCATGTCCTTTCATAAATAGATGTGTCTATTCAATTTAAGACCCCTTATATTACAAACTAACAATCCCCCACTAGTTTGTAATATTTCTTATAATATTATGCATACTGGAGAGTATCTTATAATAGATTTGAACTTTCCGTTAGTGTAAATATTTTAAAGTTCTGACGAAGTTATTGGTATCATTAAAGATTTGAACCCCAATTCTATATGCCAAAACCAAAAATATCACACACATAATATTATTTAGTAGATTAGAAAACCCAGTATTTTGCTTTAGCATGTTTATGGCCATGTGATCATCTTGATTCCATGAATACTTACAAGACCAATCCTCAAAGTCTTGCATGAAGCGGCACCACTTCGATATTCATATAGGTGAAATTTAGCTATTATGTCCCTGTTACTGCAGACATTTACGAATTTCATTAAGAATAAATTCAACCTCTTCTCGTAACAGTTTGCAGTATGGAGTTTGTCGCTATGCCCCTGTTATTTCAGACATTTAACAATTCCTTAACTCCTCATATAACAGTACGCAGTACCTTGGATTCAAGGCTCAAAATGAGGAGACTCGTGCTTTAGCAAATAGTGACTTGTTATTACCTGTTGAACTTGTATTGTTAGAGTGTCTACTAACTCAAAGTTGGGTTCCCATCAATTATATTATAATTTAAGGATTTTAGCCTTATTCCTTGACAATTTATTTGTACTGCATTTCTTCTTTATAGATCTTGCAAGATCAACATAAATTATTTTCATGACAGACCGAAAAGAAATCTTTTACATAGGCATGCCGGGGACATGTATGCGTAAACTTTTCATTGCATATCCAATTATTGGCTACTCTTAACGTAGCTTCATTGCATAAAATTACATAAGAGAATGATTGCACCAGTTGTGGCCACAACTCTTAATAACAAATGTGTTTCTTAATCACTTCTCTTCTTTCTAGCATATGTACATGCTCAATATTTCATATATTGTGGAACAACATGTTACACCTCGGCAATTTCATGTCGTTGTGTCGTGAATAGACTAGCGTCAGTTAAGGCGGACACGAGTCCTTTACGACTACAAGAGGGTGATTGGCAGCCTTCATGTATATACGATAAGATTTTTAAGTCATAGGACTTGGTGAAACTAGGTCCGTCAAAGGAAGTGGAGTATAAGTTATGTTTGGGGAGGAATTCATGGGTGTCTAACTAACGAATATTTAGTAAGGTCTTGAGGACGAGTTATAATGTCCGTTAGATCATTAAGGATGTGTTACACAAGTACCAAGAAGGTTCCCCAAGGATTCGAGACCAAACGAAGCGACGAGAACGAATTCGGAAAAATTGGGGATTATACGGTCATATATACGGACCGTATATTTTATACGGCCCGTATACCTGAACGTAGAACTCTTCCAATGAAGGGTGACTTTCTGGAGGAAACATACAGTCCAATATACGGAAAGTATAAATTGTACGGTCCGTATAGTAGACCGTATATTTCGGGTCGGGTCCGAGTTCAATTTTTATATAGGCACGGTTCCCTCTTCTTTTTCTCATTATTCACTTCTCCAACCTTCCAAAAACCTCTAGAACCCTCTTCCTAACACATTAATACATATCCAAGAAGGGAAATCAAAGATCAAACATCCAAAGTTGGTAGAATCAAAGGTGTGGATGCTCCCTAGGGTTGATAAAAGTTGAGAATCTCTTTGGTATTGGAGTTAAGTTCTTCTCAAGTGGAGTACTTGCATTCAAAGATAATCTCTACATGACCAAAGGTGAGTTTTACAATTGTTTCATGTTAGTAATAGCGTTGAGTAGTTGAAGAACTTGAAGTAGGAGCAAATATGGAATACGAACTCGAATATGCAAATAATGGTATGTTGGGTTGAAAAGTAGTTTGAGTTATGGTTCATGGTGTAATATGAGTATAATCTTCTTATGAAAGGTGCTAATGATGTTGAGGAAGTATTATGTGAACGATAGACATGAAGCTGTATTATAGTTATGGTCATGGAGGATCTCGAAAATGAATTTGGAAATTGAATAACATCCAGCCAAGGGAATTTATGTGTTATGATATTATGGGCGTTGCTATGATGTTTGGAGGCTGTTTTATTATTTGAGGGAAAGTTGTTGAAAAGAACGAAATGCTGCCCAATTTTCGTTAGCCCTATTCACTTTAGTTCAGGCCTAAGTATACCTTCACAATCTAACCTTCGTACGAACCCCTTTGTATGTAGAATTGTAAGCCGGAAGGAGAGCTTTTAGTCGACATCGTTAAAGAGATACAAAGGTATGTAAGGCTATCTCCTTTCCTTCAAAGGCATGACTCTTGTTTCATAATTTCTTCCCTATACTTCCATGACCTTCTTACATCCCTAAAGATGAAGTTTGAAGAACTTTGATAACTTCTTACGAGATACGTTCCATAATGATAACGATGACAAGAATGACTTCATGATGCAGATGTTTCTATGCTTATGATTTCACTGATACTATTCTTCCTTGTTGTCTCACGTCAAAGTACTAGTTCCTTCAAGGTGAGGCTTAACGGTGAGGATGACGCCATAATGTAGTCGGAGGTTCACGACCTTACGTCACTCCGATAAAGAGCACTTTTATTTGGGCTCTCATGCATGCTACGTATATTATATATGTACATGATACGTATATATATATAGGGGACATGGGGAAAGGTGAGGCGCTATAGACGCATAGCCACCTGATCAGCTGGTATCTTATGATATCATCCCGGACGCGGGATGCCCGGACGCGGGCTATATGGGTAATGGATCGGGCCGTTCGTTCCGCGGCAATATATTGATATATGATGATATATGGATCGGGCTGCATATTCCGCAGCAATACATGATATGGTAATATTTTTACGAGCTTGCATGCATGACTCCGCCTTAAGAGGCAAGCAGTCACCAGTTATCTTCTTATCTTTATTTTATCTTCTTGTTTCCTTGTTAACTTATGATGCATGCCTTACATACTTAGTACATTGCTCGTACTGACATCCCTTTTCTTCTTAGATGCTGTGTTCATGCCCACAGGTAGACAGGGAGACGACCCAGCTTCCTAGGAGCCGGATATGGCTTGCACAGAGCACTTCCATAGACCGGAGGTAATTTCGATATATTCTTTTGTGTATATTCTTGGATATGGTGGGGTCCTGTCCCATCTTCATGACTTCAGAGTTTCAGTTAGAGGCTCGTAGATACTCATGTGTGGGTAGCAGATGTTATGTGACCCTCGATGTATATTTTATATATTACTCTTTGCTGCCGTGAGGGCTTATGTATGTATATGAGTACATGTTTTATGGAGTTTATGTGTGTACAGGTCAAGACGGTAGTAGTATGATGTGTGGTGCTCGGTAGTCAGCTCCGGGTGCCCGTCATGGCCCACTAGGCGGGTCGTGACACAACAGTTTGGCTTCACACACAAAATGTACCTCCATTCAAGGTACAAATCCATCTTAAAGTGGACTTTTTCTTCTTGTCATTTGATCAAATGATTCTTAAATTTATAGACCAAAAGAGGCCTTTGTTCATGAACGTCATATCTCTATATACAAAGAGTTGTCAACGTTACACATCTTTTCATGAGAAATCATAACCGTTTAAGCGACACTATTTCATGAAAGAACATAACATCTATAGGAAGGCTCATAACCTAACCATCAAATTGGTAGTTCCATCAACTAATCATCACCATAATTGTGAAGTTGTAAATTCACTATCATATTTTGTGGGAGTTGAAAAAATAATTTTCTATCATAAACTTCTTTAAATAATATGGGCTATCAATCATAAGCCAAGCATCCCCACACTTTAAACATTTTAAGTGTCCTTTCCAAATAATACTAAATACTTGATATTTTATTATGAAAAAGTCTCAATCTTTCAAGTAACTTCTTTTTTCATTCAAGAACATAATATTTTTTCTGAAAAGACTCATGGCCAACCATATTCAAATTTCAAATTGGTTATTTCATCAACTAGTCGTCATCAAGACGGACCAAATTATGAGTTCATTACTGCCATGTCAGTATATATCCACCTAAGAGTCATTTGGAAGTTGAAGAACTACACAATTTATATCTCAAGTTCTTCAAAAATATACTAAATATTGAATTCAATATTGACTTTTAATCATAAGTCAAATACCCCCACATTTTAAATATTTCAAATGTCTTTTCCAGAACTCATATCGACCATCTAACATCAAAAATCATTTTGTTCTAACACACACACACACACACACACACACACACACACATATATATATATATATATATATTTAAAGGACTTTAATTTTATAAAGTCTTCACATCACATAATCCAAAGCAATTTACTAATAAAATTATCACTGTTTAGATCTTCTCAAATTGTTAGAACAACTTTCAAGTATATATATTATTCTTTCAAATAAAGTAATTCATACATACATTATTTCATAACTTGAAAGTAAACTCCACATGATCTTTATGCAATATAGTTATGTCAACTTTTTGTTTGACATAGAATAACAAATTTATTCCAATCATATCAAATACGTTATATTTTAAATTAATAGGCATTTCAAGATCATCACAAATAGATTCTACCCTAAAATTCTATGAAAAAATATATTTCACATCACAAAGGGCAGAAATTTATAAAAGGAGTAGAGTTAAGAAAGTAGAACCCGATTTTGTTTTCACTTCCTTCATAATTCATCGTTTTGTTGTGATCACTGTTGCCATATCAAAGATCAAAACCATTGCCTTCATCATTTTTGTGATTAGCTTTTCACGAAACTCTTGCACTAGTTGCCATAAAATGCCATTTTTAACTAAACATGCAACGCCTATGAGTAAAGAATAAGACATGGAAATGCCAAGAATATGAATTTGTTGCCATTTTTTTTCATATGTTTGATTTCATGAGAAACCAAATTCCACTGGTAAATAATGATTGGGTTGTTTCACTAATTGAAAGCCTCAGTGCAAACAAGTTTTACGATCCCTCAATGAAATTCATTCTCTGTGTATAAGAATTGTTTTCCTTCACGATCTCGTTCGGAAATTACTTAAGGCGAAGCATAAATCTCATTGACGAAGACAAGTATAATACCAATTCTTTTGATCCCACTTATTTGCAAACTTTAAGTACAGACGCATCAAAATTTTCGGTCTCTGACTCACAATCCATGCGTATCATTCTGTTTGAGTGATCATTGGAGAAGACGAGATTTTCATCCTTTTTTTTCTTCTGCTGAATAACTTTCTTTTGAATCCTCCATAGCAGTGCCAGATTTCTCATTTTCCTTTTCTTAATCCGTGGATCACTATTTCCATTAGTGATCTTGTAACGACCCGTTTTGTCGTTACTGTAAAAATTCCGAAATATCCGTAAACGTGTCATGTTGGACCCTTCCTTCCACTAAAGTATTTACGACGGATATCTAACCTAGTGGTACCCATTGAACGGAAGAGAATCAAGCATCAAAATCTGGGTCAAAGACCCGGCTAGACCGCCCCAGCGCTCATCTGAGCGCTACAGGTGTGGCGCTGCAGCAACAATGGCCCCATTGAAGCGATAGGTTGTGGTAGCATCAGACCACTGCAGTGGCCTTGTAAGCGCTGCAGCGCTGACGCCGAAGTGGTAGGCCAACCGCTGAAGCGGTGCGCGCAGTTAAAAATCCCCTATTTAAGAAATCATTTCGGGAATTGTCCCATTTTTCATAACCCTAAATTCCAGCGGCCCAGTTCGGTGGGGAACTCAAAAATTCATATTTTTGCCATGATGAACATTTCTAACACCTTCAAACTCTCCTCCACTTCGTAAATTACTCCTAAACATATTCATCTAGAGAATCATCAAGTGGGTGTTTCAAGTAATCTAGAGTTGGAGAAATGATGGGTTAGCACATTGCCACATAAGTCCCTTTAAGCAATCTCCCATGTTCTTCATCTAAAGTAGGTTAATAACCTAGATCTCTACATTCCTTCACCTTAAAAATGAGTTCTTTCATGGATCTTGGAAATGGGTTTTTCCCAATATAAGCTTAAAAATGGGTAAATCATCTAGTGTTGTTTGTAGATGGAATCTAGAGGTGGGCTAAAATCCCAAACCTCCCTTTAATCTGAAATCTCTTACCAAGGTTATAAATGGTAGATCTATTCTTGGGCCTCATGTTGTCACCAAGTTATTTCGTACGGATTGCGATATGGTGGTCGATTGAAAGAATCAATGGATGTTCGTGGCACCCGCTCGGCCATGAGGTAGGTTATGGCTTCCCTTTCGGTAGACTCTAGTTAGTTTCATATATTCGTGTATTAGAAGGAACGGAGAATGCATGTGTAGGAATTGGAGATTTGGGATGGAATCTTAGGATGGTATTGTTGTGTGATTTGTGTGTTCGGGCTTGTGGCCTGTAGATTCCTTACGATGTTTGGTGTGGTTTCTTGAATATTGGTGGATTTTATGTGACTTGGGAGTAGTGGATGGTACATAATTTATTTATGTCTCACGATGGGAAATTCCGTAATATGTGGTGAATTGTGTTATACCATTAATAGCGAATCTAGTTGATAAATGGTAGGATAAAATGTACCAAAGATTGTGACTGAGTCCTAGACTGGGTTGTGAGGAAAGATTGTGAGTAGGAGGTGAAATTACTTGTTCAGAAGCTACTAGGCTGAGTTGGGGAAAATGGTAATAATGTGTATCGATTGTTTAACCTATTGTGTGATTAGGCTAGCCACCCTGTTCTGTTGCGATTTACTGTTCTATTGTTGATTGATATCGGATTTTGCTTTATCATCTTGATTATGATATAGTTGGCATACCCAAGTTTCGTTGGTATTTGTACTTGGATATATTGTTGCGTACCACCGTTGGTACTTGTGATTCGATTATATTATTGGCATACCCGTTGTTGGTATTTGTGATTTGGATATATTATTGGCGTACCCATTGTTGGTACTTGTGATATTGAGCATGATTATTGATATGATTCATGCATTGCACACACTCTCATTTTCATGATACACTGTTGAGATATTGATGATATTTGATGAAATACTTGATGAGCTGGGTTCAGTTTTACTTGAGTGACGTGAGAGTCCGTTATCCGATGTTCGTCCCGGAATCGTGGATTGAGTGAATTGATACTTAAGGAAAACTCTTTTACTTGAGTGACGTGAGTGTCCGATGTCGGATGTCCATTCCGAAATCGTGGATCGAGTGAGTGCATGGACTCCGCGGGTCTCCCAGAGTGGTGCCGGTGAGAACCCCCCGTGCGCAAAGATCCGGGGTCCCATTTGTTTGTTGGGCAAAGATCCGGGACTGGTGGCACTTAGACTTCGCGAGTCACACTGGGTTGTGCTACCGAGACGTCGATATTTTCATCCGGAGTACATATGTACACGGCATTTGCATGGCATTGCATTGCATTCATACACTACTGCGTTGCATTGCATTATGACTTGATTTTGAGATGTTTTGTATTGTACTTGTGATGTTGGATTTGGATTGGATGTATTCAGACTTGGCATGTTTGGGGATTAGATGCTCTACTTAGGCGATGATGTGTATCTGGATTCGATTACATTTGATTTATACTTGTTGATTTGTACCAGTTGAATTATCCCGGAGAATCCTCCGTAAAATTAGTTATTTGATTTGTTTCTATGTGATGTAGGATAAAAGGTGTTATAACGATGAGTTGACTCCTAGACTAAAATGAATGATCTAAGGATTTATGTATTGGGAAATTGCACCGGTGGTATTTGACTTGTAGTTATTAGAGAGCAGTTGTGATCTAAGGGTATTGATGTTATGATGTGCGGTAGATAGACGTATGACTTGATTAAGTGATTATCATGGTTGTTTGTGAATTTGTTTACCAATATGTGTTACCAACCATTGTCGTCCTATGATACTTACTCAGTACGCGTGGTTTATACTGATATTGCACTCGCTACACCCTTTTCGGGGTGTAGAATGTTTCAGGTGGTTGATTGTGACGTGTACGAAAATTCGCGGTGCCTAATTTGAAGACCCCCTCCCACTTTATTCCGGGAGGTGGTTGAGTCTTAGAATATAGTGGAATCGGAATTCATTTAGTCGCTTTTGTACTAGTCTAGACCAGATCATGGGAAATTGTATCGAGTCTGCAATCATGTAACTGTTGTAATCATATAAACACTTGAGTTTGCTGAATACATTATGATGTTCCGCTGTTATTTTCTAATTATCAATTGGGTTAAATGATTCGTCTTGTTTAATCAATGTGTTATTTGATAAAGGGTTCGCCTACCGAGGTGAGAAAGGTAGGTGCCTGTGCGGCCCTAAAATGGGTCGTGACAAGTTGGTATCAGAGCCTAGGTTACCGGTCTCACGAGAACAAGAGCAATGTCTAGTAGAGTCTCGTGGAATGGTACGTAGACGTCCGTGCCCATCCACGGGAGGCTATAGGGCGTCTCGAAAAATTTCCCTTCTTTCTTTCAAATCGTGCTACTTCGGTCAAATTGGTATCTCGGTGGGCCCAATTGGTATCTATCTAGACGATTCCAATTGGTATCTACGCGTGAAAAGCAAGTCGTATTCGGAACTAGGTCTAACATGTGTTGAGTACGGTCGAGTTAAGATTTTAGTTGCGAAATGATCCAAGGATGGTGTGATACCACTGCCAGGTATTGTGCCCCAACGGTCAGCCAACCGCTGTAGCGTTACCGCTGCAGCGGGTAGACCACCGCTGAAGTGGTATGAGAGGCCCCTGAAGCGGAACCCTTAGGTTCAGAGACCTGATTTTCTCCCCTGTTTTTAGCTCTGTTTCAGCATTTGACAGACCAGATTAAGACAACAGCATCCTAATACATCAGTTATATAAAGACAAGCCCAACAAGGGCAAAGATCATTCAAGTCACTACTACGAAACCAAATACCACTATCAAACAAGAAAGCTAAGCAGTTCAACATCCAAAAACAAATTATCCAAACATTCGCCATAAACCAGGCTAACCAAAAACCAAAAACAACATCATCCAAGAGGAAAGGATGCAAACAACCAAGAAAAGAAATTGTTCGAACATGCCAGCCTGACATGGGCAGCCAAAACACTAGCTGAATAAAAAAGGGGGGGGGGGGGGGATCTCTAGCCCTCCGGTACTCGTGGCACCGTCCGAGTTGCTCCTCGCATCCTCCACCGATCCGCTCCTCCCCGTCACCTTCCTCGACGGCTCCCAAAGTGGTGGTCATCCTCGTCCCGGCGCATCTCCACACTATGGCATATCTTTCCCTAGTGCCCTTGATACCTCTCCAAGATCTCGCATAAACCTTCGCGAGATTTACACTGGCTCCGCTCCTTCTCAAAATCAGTGTGAAGTCGGACATGATCCGCCGCTAGAGGAAACGTCCGCAAAGTGGAGAGTGACTCGCCCATCTTCTTCTGGCCATCGAGGTAGTCATTCATCTCCTCCCTAGTGAAGTAACCCCCACCAAACACTTAGGAGAACCTCGCATCCATGGAAGACAACCTCGAGACCGGAAAATCGCCATCATCTCGTCAAAATTCTAGTCATCGATATGCTCCCCCCAACGGGGCATCCATGGTCTTTCTCGCATCTATCTCCACCTGCACTAGCACTAGCACTTGTCCCCTCCGCAGTTTTCCTCTTCTTGTACTAGACAAACCGTGGCAGCCCCGGCCATACACCCGCAACATTGTGGAGATAAACTAATCCACCATGTTATCATTAGGCCTCTACGGAAAATGGTGTCTTTGCTGTGGGAAGCGATCAGTAACGGAAGCATTAGGCTAGACGCCCCAAACTACATGAACTCCTTCCATTCTACAATCATCTGCGAATCCACATTCACAGGAACATTATCCAGGATACAAGCAATCAAAAGAGCTTGGGGATAGGTCACGGAGGTGACATTCCTCGAAGGACGGACGCGGCGGGAGATAATGTTTAACCACCTCCTGGCCTCAGTAGTAAACTTCTCACTAGATATCTCCACTCTGGACCTACCCCAAGTAATAGAAGCTCTATCCTTCTCAGCCACCAGTTTGGATACCAGCCAATCCCCATTATCAGCAGTGTTCCTAGCCTCCAAGAACTCCTCCGGCGGTTGTCCACTTTGTACACCGGGTTGATTGTCTTGGCACCCACTTTCACAGAGACCCCGCGTATCATAATCCTGGGATCAGGAGAATCCCAATCGATAGTGGGCAGATGGGCGTAAAATTCCCTAATCCATTTCTTATTGCAATGCCCGGGATCCTTAATCAAACGCATCCACTTGATCCTTTCTAGCCTCTCCAGAAACTCGGGAGCCCGTCTCTCCACATTAGTCATATCAAAACCCCTCTCCAGTAATAGGGGAATGCACCTCTGCTCCAAGAAGCGACGCTCACATTGGGAGTTAATGAAGATGGAGTACACGGGTACTTGGTCCTCTTGTTGTTGCTCCACTTGTTCGGCTTCCGAATTTCCAGCCATTGTACCTGCGAGTAATGATTTACGTTATGAGAACTCATGAACCAGTGTGAGAAAATCTATGCATGTATTCTAAGTTTTAAACCTCGATAATTCAGTGAAGCGAAGAATTTTCGGTCCCAGACTCTACGTAGTCACCTGGACACCATGGGTCCCCTGGGGGACGCCGAATGACTACTTCTACCACGACGCGCACACTACCCTTCCCCTCGTGTCTCTAGCGTGGGGTTCCCTTGGCCGAAGCGGATCTCCTCTAGCCGGTTTTGACCGCTGTTTGTGACTCTCGTCTTCCCAAAGGTCCGATTTTCCCAATTACCCCAAGGCCTCAGAAATTCATTTTTATGAACGGATCAGGCAGATACCAGGCATGAAAGGTATTTACAACTCTTAGTACATGATTTCTGGTAATAAAAAATCCAAAAATTTGAGCAAGCCAACACCCAATTTCAAATCAAAAGTTCTTTACTATGTTTAGGTTTTTTTTGGCTAAAATCTGTTCATTACCTACGTAACATTCAATTTTTAGTTGTTTTTAACGCTACCCTAGTTGTGGAATTCGATCTAACAATACCCCGTGAACCCCCCCAACCAAATCCAAAAATCCTAACTTTGGGATCAGCAAACCCATTAATCAACGAATAAAGTCCTAGAATCCTACTTCATTGTTCTATTTATAGTATAGAGGGGAGATTTCTTACCTTGTTAGCGACAAATTCGGGTAGGGATGGTGGTAGTTGTGGATGACTTGGCAGCGTTCTCCTTCCTTCTTTTTGAGAGCAAATTGTGGTAGTATATGGGTGGAATTAAAGTGTAGGGTGAAGATGTGGGTGTTGGGAGGGAAGTTGAGAGGTTACTCGGTTTATTTGATGCGGGAGTAAAGTCGTGGGGGGGGGGGGGAGTGTTTTTGTGGGAATGGGAAAAGCTGGGGAAGAGAAAGGGATTATATTTTGTTTTTGATTTCCCGTCGCGGTAGCCAGGCCGCTTCGGCGGTACTGCTAAAGTTCCACACTAGGCCGCTGAAGCGGTGCATTCAATGGTTGAATACCATTAACTCAGCCCATCCAATTTTTGATCCACGTGAGTCACACACACACACGGACACACTATATATATATATATATATATATATATATATATATAGAACTCTTCATGCGCCTTGATACGCCCTTGCCGTTCGGGGATGAACGGTTGTTTAATTGGTATCTAATGTAACGACCGTTTCGTCATTACTGTAAAAATTCTGAAATATCCGTAAACATGTCATCCTGGACCCTTCCTTCCACTAAAGTAATTACGACGGATATCTAACCTAGTGGTACCCATTGAACGGAAGAGAATCAAGCATCGAAATTTGGGTTAAGGACCCAGCTAGACCGCCCCGCTCGTCCGAGCACTAATACGTGGTGTGCTCCGGGGACAATGGCCTCCCCTGGTGATAGGTTGTTGTCACGCCCCGAACCATGGCCTGGGCATAACACGGCACTCGGTGCCTTGTTCGCATGTGACCGAGCGAACCACATGGTTTGGCCGAATCATCACGTAGGCATAACATGAGCGGAATACAACGTGAATGCATGATAGCTTTTATAAATGCAATAAGTCATAATACTTAATCAAAATACTTATTTAAACATGAATGCGGAAATAACATGAATGAGCCAAAGATGGCTAAACACCTTGCATGTCTAACATAACTAAACTGACTAGTCTATGAAACCTCTAATCGTGAATCTTGACCGAAAAACGTACTTACAACGCCGGGACAAGGCCCCCCATACCTTTAAATGCATGACTAGTAAAATAAAGATAACTGACTAAACCCCGAATGAGATGGGCTCACCAATGAGCTGATACCAAAGAAATGTCCTACCGAGCGTATGCGCATTACGTAAATACGTACTCGCATCGTGAAATGCGCAGCCCACAGGCAATAAAAGGGGACGTCAGCACATTGAATGTACTGGTATGTAAAGCAACTGAATGAAATAACATGGAACATGAAATAATAATGATAGGATCTGAAACCTGGTCATAAACATGAATATATATATATATATATATATATATATATATATATATATATAAATATATCATAAGTAGGGAGAGCAATAACTTATAACCGATCCATGGTCTGCAAGCTTGCGTCCCGCCAGCAGAACACTCGGTCCTTGCCGGGGAACATGAGATTTAATAAAATATAAAAGGATCCAACTGACATTATGAGAGATCGTGCCCGGGACATGGGTGGAACGATCCTCATCCTACGGTGGCTACGTAGTTTGGTGCTATCCAAGCCTCCTCGGTAATTAAAGCAACTCCCAAAAACATGAACATGTAAAATAGTGGCACTTGCTGCCCATGGTATATCATGAATCATAACTTGCTTGTACATGGTTTTCATGAATCATAACTTGCTTGTATATGGTTTTCATGAATCATAACTTGCACGTGAACTTGTAAAAGTTAGTATTTTGCTTAAAAAAAATATCATAGTTTATCATAACATACATGCATGTAAGAACCCACGGAATGAGAAATATGAGTTTTTCATAGATTACGGACGGATTCTTAATAATCATAAAGAAATATTAAGAACACAATGATGGAATTATAACAATTCATACTTAGTATAATCATAGACATGGACCTAGGGTTATCATGAGCATGGCGTAAAAACCCTAGTTTTCATGGAGAGTCATAATTTATGGATTATGAGGCGTGGAGAAGAAACAATGATGTTCCCACACGTAGATAGAAACTCTACATACCTTAGTCGCTCCAAAACTTGAATTAAAGACTTGAGCTTTGAAGAAGATTTTCAAAATCTTGAATTCTTGAACCTTGAGATGGGTTTTCTTGAAAACCCTAGTTTAGGAATGATGATTTCTTGTTTAGATTACAAGGATATGTATTAGAATTGACTTGGAATAATTAGAGTAGGCTTACCTTGGTGTTCTTGATGATGGAAGAGGGTAGGAGGTCGTTCTAGGGCTTGAAGGAATGAAAAATAATGATTTGAACTACGATATGAACGAATATATAGTGTTCGAAAAATTGGTTTACGTCAAAGAAAATCTTGGCCGTATTTTGAAATCTTGTATTTTGAAATCTTGGCCGTATTTCGTATGGATTCGCACTTTCGTCTCTTGATTGCAAAATGGCCATAACTCTTTGCACAAATGTCCATTTGACCCCATAATATACCTTTGAAAGGTATTTCAAAGCTCTACAACTTTCATCAAGGAAAAAGCTTTTCCCAAATTCCAAATATGTTTTGAAATACGGGCCATATTTTGAAATACGATCCGTATTTAACAATGTAACATTCAAATGTCAATTCCAGAATGCTCAGAAATCCTTGATACCAGTTTATGACTTGATTTACGGCCGTATATCTTTGAAATACGATCTTTTTGGTTCATGGGCGTAAACCCCATCTTACAACCCGAATGGATTCATATAGAAAATTCCAATTCTCACATCCTTTATCTGATTTTCTAAGTCTAGGATCATGGTCAAAGCTTAGGTTAAGGTACGGGTGTTACAATATCTCCCCTTGGGATCATTCGTCCTCGAATGATGAGTCATGGTTAAGAACGTGGTGGGCATGGCTTGAATACATGAACATGAAGGAAACATAAGTAAAACATAAGAGCTTGACATGGTTACGTAGGAACATGGTCATGGATCATCGTAAGCGAATACGTGATTACATGGAAACATGTACATGGGGAACATAAAACTGAGTAGCACCTACATGAATGAGAATCGTGAAACATTTGTCCTCGATTTATGACTATGGTTAAGAATCGCTACTAACTCTGGAATCTACAAAATTTATGGCACGACTTCCTTCATAATTCGGACCCTCACGACATTTCTCAAATGCACGCTAACTAACTAAAGTACCAACACACAAATCACATAGCATTTTAATACGCATGATGTGACATAACGTGATTACTGAATCTTGAATGTATCTAACATAAATACTGAGCTGGCTTGAACACACGGATATTGGCTGAATGATTACATAGTTACAATACATGGGGTTTGGAAGAAATGCGTAGGCACGAATGACATGAGTACTGGAAATAGGCACGAACATGACATGATTACCTGGGCGTGAGATGCATGACGTGGGACATAAATACACGAAGACTGGATGACATGAATACATGAGTGCCAAACCGTCATGAGATACGAAATACGTGTGAAAATGGATATCGTAACATGGGATCTGAATGTCGAAAACATGATTGTTACAACATGAGGGTTGAATACTAAGCGCGGGTAGGATTTGGATACTTAGAGACTTAATCACAGACGTTCGTATGTCACCATGGTAATATGAGATAGGAGTATGACTTAGGCTTTGAATGTAAGCGCAACTCAATGTGAATGCGACAGACTTGAGTCATATAACAAGAATATGATCCTAACATAGGTATTCATAAAGCTCTAGCATAGGCATGACATGAATACGTCGAATCTGAGTAGAATACTCCTGAGATAAGCACCATAGGGTACATGAAAAGATATCTATTTGAATATAGGAATGCACCTTACTTCTGATTATCTTGCTAGTTGTTAATCATGATTATGAAAACCTTAGCTCATCTTGCTCATTCTCGTGAGCGAATTATAGAGGACTAAGAGAAAAGGAGTTATTGGTACTATTCATATAAGATACTTTGCTTTAGAGAACAGACATGACATGGTGCATTGTACATGGAGGACGTAACGTGGAACATGCGTACATGGGAACGTGATTCATATGGAATGAAACGTGAATGGCATGACATGGGGCATGGGACCATGAAAAATATGGCGTTTAAATGAGTACCTACATACCATGGCGTATGGACTTGAGTTCATGAGTATTGAAGTAAGACTAAGGCATAAGTGTGACTTGCGTGGAGTACAATTGCAGGCTAACTCTTGGGGTACTCAGAGACGTAAGGCATGGATAAAACATTACCTTTAGAATTTAGATATACCGAAAGAATAGGACATGGTTCAACATAGCTTACTTTTATCACCGTGAGTAAACGCCCTTGTTATAAATAAGGCTCATGAAAGAATGGATTATAGGCATGTATAATTCGTTCCTCAAGCATCTAAGACATGGGGAGAAAGTCACTTTGAACATAAAAATGGCATAGGTACTTCGGAAAAGATAACGACATCCTTTGTGCCAAGCTACGAGATGGTTTAAAACATTAGCCAAAGTAACATAAGCACGAATTACATAGAATCATGGGTAGGACATCCATCTTGGTTCACATTCATTATTATCTAACAAAATCATTGTTACGATACTGCTATAAGTAGGATGCATAGCGAAATGGATTGGGGCACGAGTATGTGGTAACATGGATAAAAAAGTCATAGGGGTCAAGATCATCATCAGATTTGAAAAGCACTTAGATACTAGAACATGGACATGAGTATAAAAGCACGATAAATACGTGGGACATGAGTGTGGTAACTTTAGACATGAGCACAACCTGATGTGCGGAACATGAAAGGACATTCCTTTGCATAGCTTACTATCTTGTGTAGTCTTAATTCTTGTATCTTAAACGTGGAGTGTTAAGCTCTAACATGGGCATGATATGGGTACGAAAGGCACGAGTAGAGTACGTCTGGGTATTAGTACCACATAGTACATGAATTACTCTGGAATTGAAACCGTTATACCCTTAAAACCCGCTATTCGATCTAGAACTTTATCTCATCACATAATTACCTATTACTTGATCTCAACAGCATGACAAAAATCACATTTTACGCATCTTATCTTTGCTACATGAAACTGTGATCCTCTAACATAATCTCCTTAACACCTATCAACTTACGAAACACATAATCTATATCGGCACCTTATCGCACGATCTCCCCCTCAAAAGCCGACATTTAAAAACTGTGGATCTCTCGAGTTAGCGATAAGTGGTCATCTAGTGGCTCCGCTAATTTCCTCTAAAATACGACGACTCATTTCTTCCGCTTACCAAGCCACAAGTCTTACTTCCGGGAAAAGCTGGATTACTTAAATGAACGGGTTTCTAATGTACATAAGCTTTGTCAGTCTTGAGGAAAACTCTTTTCTGATAACCCTTAAAGGCTCTTCTTCTGTGGCTTGCTCTCTTATTGCTTAGATGGTTTTCTTCTTTCACCAATTTCTATACCTCAAATTTAACTTAAACCCTTTGGGTTCTAACACGCCTTCGGTGTATTCAGACAATTACCCACTTAGTAGTGCTAACTTGACTAAGTGGCTAAATAACTCTGCTGAAAATTTCTAATTCACTGTATCTATTCAACTTACTTACTATGCTTCTGTTAACCACTTGCTGGCATCATATTCTCTAATTCTTCTCTGAGTACTAAAGTGAAGCATAAGGTTATTTCTAATTTTTCCTCCTTATCTGACTCTATTCTGGATTGTATACTATCTTTCTGAACTATAGACATAGATCACACTTAGGAAAATTTCATCTGTCTCAAACGAGAAATTGGAACAACTAACCCCAAACTCCCTATACACTTTCAAAATTATATCATACTATTGTAACAACTAACCCCAAACTCCCTATACACTTTCAAAATTATATCATACTATACACATCAGGGATAAATACTTAATCACGTAACCTAAGAGGGAATTTTCATATCTTTTATCTTATAGTAATATCTGCTTCTTGTAGTAACTTACTAACGTCATACTCTCTAGGTATGCTCTGAATAAGCTTAAATAATTTAAAACTAATACTAAAAAAAAATTCAATATCGTCTGCTCATGGTTTTCTTATCGCATCAGTCCCTTCCTAGTAATATGCATAGATCCTATGGCAATATATATATATCCTTGAACAAGTCGAGACTTTCTAGTATTACAAGCGGTTGGCTCTTAGGCTATTCCCCTGTTGCGGTTAACTTCGTAACATGCTACCTCGTGGGGTCTTAAATATGAACCATCACCCTTATACTATAGCTTCATGGTCAAAGAGTCCAAATAAACTTACCCTATAGGGTATATAACCTACGTGTGCTACCATACTGAAATTTGTCTTTTAAATGGTGCTACCACCTGATAACACACCATGCACTATTTGGCAAGTCTTGGGTCTCAAATTTCCTTCTTGCCGCTTACACATTTGATACGCTCAGAATTCGATGGAAAAATAATGTTACTTACTACTCTAAGCTTCATGGCACGAGTTAGAATAATTCATGATGACTCTATCTGAAAGCAACACATCGATAATGATTAGATTTACAACTTGCTCACCCACTAAGATGAGGCGTATTTGGTAGAATGGGGAACAACACACGAGTCCGATTGATTTCTAAGAACATAGCTCTATTGCACGATCTAGAGTTAGAAGAAGTGAGACAATCTTAAATGTCTTGGTGGTCAACTGTTTATATGTGTGGCGCGCACACACATATAAAAGTGACCCCACTGGACATGGTTTCATAGACTCCCTAAGACACATGAACCTAGTGATCTGATACGAAGCTTTGTCACGCCCCGAACCATGGCCTGGGCGTAACACGGCACTCGGTGCCTTACTGCATGTGACCGAGCGAACCACATGGCTTGCTGAATCATCATGAGGAATAACATGAGCATAATACAACGTGAATGCATGATGAGCCTTTATAAAATGCAATAAGTCATAATACTTAATCAAAATACTTATTTAAACATGAATGCGGAAATAACATGAATGAGCCAAAGATGGCTAAACACCTTGCATGTCTAACATAACTAAACTGACTAGTCTATGAAACCTCTAATCGTGAATCTTGGACCGGAAAACGTACTTGCCGGGACAAGGCCCCCCAGCATACCTTTAAATGCATGACTAGTAAAATAAAGATAACTGACTAAACCCCGAATGAGATGGGGCTCACCAATGAGCTGATACGAGCAAATCCTACTGAGCAGATGCAGCATCCTGTAAATACGTACCTACATCGTGAAATGTAGGCCCCCGGGCAATAAAAGGGGACGTGAGCACATAGAATGTACTGGTATGTAAAGCAACTGAATGAAATAACATGGAACATAAAATAATAATGATAGCATCTGAAACCTGGTCATAAACATGAATACATATATATATATATATATATATATATATATATATATATATATATATATATATATATATCATGAATATATATATATCATGAATCATAACTTGCTTGTACATGGTTTTCATGAATCATAACTTGCTTGTACATGGTTTTCATGAATCATAACTTGCTTGTATATGGTTTTCATGAATCATAACTTGCTTGCATGAACTTGTAAAAGTTAGTATTTTGCTTAAAAAAAATATCATAGTTTATCATAACATAACATGCATGTAAGAACCCACGGAATGGGAGTTTTTCATAGATTACGGACGGATTCTTAATAATCATAAAGAAATATTAAGAACACAATGATGGAATTATAACAATTCATACTTAGTATAATCATAGACATGGACCTAGGGTTATCATGAGCATGGCATAAAAACCCTAGTTTTCATGGAGAGTCATAATTTATGGATTATGAGGTGTGGGGAAGAAACAATGATGTTCCCACACGTGGATAGAAACTCTACATACCTTAGTCGCTCCAAAACTTGAATTAAAGACTTGAGCTTTGAAGAAGATTTCCAAAATTTTGAATTCTTGAACCTTGAGATGGGTTTTCTTGAAAACCCTAGTTTAGGAATGATGATTTCTTGTTTAGATTACAAGGATATGTATTAGAATTGACTTGGAATAATTAGAGTAGGCTTACCTTGGTGTTCTTGATGATGGAAGAGGGTAGGAGGTCGTTCTAGGGCTTGAAGGAATGAAAAATAATGATTTGAACAGATATGGACGAATATATATTGTTCTGAAAAATTACGGTTACGTCCGGCAAAATATCGTCGTATTTTTGAAATCGCCGTATTCGTATGGACTGCCTTTGCTCTCTTCGATAGAAATGGCCATAACTCTTTGCACAGATGTCCGTTTGACCTCCATAATATACTGTTGAAAAGGTATTTCAAAGCTCTACAACTTTCATCAAGAAAGTGTTACCAGATTCCAAATACACTTTGAAATACGGGCCATATTTTGAAATACGATCTGTATTTAACAATGTAACATTCAAATGTCAAATTCCAGAATGCTCAGAAATCCTTGGTACCGATTTACGACTTGATTTACCGCCGTATACCGAAATACGATCCGTTCATGGGCGTAAACCCCATCTTACAACCGAACGAGGAAAATTCCAATTCTCACATCCTTTATCCGATTTTCTAAGTCTGGGATCATGGTCAAAGCTTAGGTTAAAGGTACGGGTATTCTTGTTGTGGTAGTATCGGACACCGCAACGGCCTTGTAAGCAGCCGGCAGATTCGACGCCGAAGCGGTAGGCCAACCGCTGAAGCGGTGCGCGCAGTTAAAAATCCCTTATTTAAGAAATCATTTCGGGAATTGTCCCATATTTCATAACCCTAAATTCCAGCCGCCCAGTTCGGTGGGGAACTCAAAGATTCATATTTTTGCCATGATTAACCTTTCTAACACCTTCAAACTCTCATCCACTTAGTAATTACTCCTAAACATATTCATCTAGAGAATCATCAAGTGGGTGTTTCATGTAATCTAGAGTTGGAGAAATGATGGGTTAGCAACATTTCCACATAAGTCCCTTTAAGCAATCTCCCATGTTCTTCATCTAAAGTAGGTTAATAACCTAGATCTCTACATTCCTTCACCTTAAAAATGAGTTCTTTCATGGATCTTGTAAATGGGTTTTTCCCAATATAAGCTTAAAAATGGGTAAATCATCTAGTGTTGTTATAGATGGAATCTAGAGGTGGGCTAAAATCCCAAACCTCCCTTTAATCTGAAATCTCTTACAAATGTTATAAATGGTAGATCTATTCTTGGGCCTATGTTGTCACCAAGTTATGTCGTACGGATTGCGATATGGTGGTCGATTGAAAGAATCAATGGATGTTCGTGGCACCCGCTCGGCCATGAGGTAGGTTATGGCTTCGCTTTCGGTAGACTCCGGTTAGTTTCATATATTCGTGTATTAGAAGGAACGAAGAATCCATGTGTAGGAATTGGAGATTTGGGATGGAATCTTAGGATGGTATTGTTGTGTGATTTGTGTGTTCGGACTTGTGGCCTGTAGACTGCTTAGGATGTTTGGTGTGGTTTCTTGAATATTGGTGGATTTTATGTGACTTGGGATGTTATATACCGTATTTCATACGTCGGGATAATCCGAGTCAACCCCGATAGGTTAAGGACAAAATCATCCCGAGATATGAAGTAGGGACTTTTGTTTGCTTTAAAGGTTTAAGTTGTGTATGATTTTATTGGCATGAAAACATTAAGGAAACATTTAGAGTCAAAAGCTATTTTTGGAAACTATGCTATTTTTGGAAAGTTGAAAATTCAAAAAAAAAAAAAAAAAAAGAAACAAGGACCATGTGGCCGGCCACATGGATGTGGGCCAAGGCCACATGGATGGCTAATATTTGCAAATAAAAGATGACTTAAGGGGATCATTTTCATCATCTTCATCACTTGGAATTTTCATGAAACTTGGAGAGAAACCACCAAGCCCCATTCGGCCATAGGAGCAAAATTTGAGGTCCAAGAAATTGCTATCAAAAAAAATAATTTCTCCTAGCAATTCCAACCATTGAAGGGTCCTCTTTAACGTGGAACAATTGTTGGAGCAAGTAAATCCCTTATTCTTGCAAGAACAAGCCATAGCCAAGTGAAGGAGAGAGTGAAGAAGGTGAGGTTTAATCTTCTCTTTTATATGTTATGCATGGTTTATATGTGTTGTTGTATGCTAAAATGAATGAAAATCATGAAAAAAATGGATGTGGAAGTGTAGCCGTGTGTGTGTGGGTTGGGCCGTGCGGTGTGTGTGTGCTATGTAGGGGTGGAGAACTAATTGTATTTAGCATGCTTGTGTGTTGTTGTGGTGTGTAGAAATGGATGGAAATCATGGAAATGGCATGTGGATGTTGTAGCCGTGGGAATGGTGTAGAAACCGTGTATGTGTAGTATGTGTGCCAAGAATGTATTAATTTTATTTAGTGTTGTGGTTGTGGTCGTCGTGTGGATTCTATGTTGGTAATGAAAGTTTAATGACTCAATTTGAAGTTATAATGGTTGTGGGCTGATTTAGAAGTCAATGTAACTCTTAGGTAAATCTTATATTTATGGTAATGTCGTTGTTGAAATATAGATTGTTGATGTAATTTATGAGTCTTGGAAGAAAGAAATGCGTTAGTGTCGTTTATGTTGAGTTGGGGAGATTTCGGGTAAGTTGGTTGGATTGGTTAAGATCTTGGGTGAATTGTTTATAGTATTCTTGAATGTTGTTTGAATGATTTCGGATTAGTAATCGAACGTATAAACGTTGATATTGGTTTGAATGTAAGTGGTTGAAGTAAGTATATCGGAATATTATGAATGTTGTGAAGTTATGTAAAAAGAGCTATTAATGGTAGAATGTATTTTGAATTGATTATTGATGTTGTAGTTTGATTGTTGGTGTTGTTGTTGATGAATTTGGCCGAGTTGAAATCTCGGGGTTGGTGTATTTATAGGGGAAATCTTTGCCGAAATTTCTGTAGAATTTGATGCTCGTTTGGAACTAAATTCCTAAATGTCTTCAACTAATGTTCGATATCTATTGACGTTATGTAGACCTTGGAGAGCCGAGACTTGAGTTGGATTAGCTTAGGGAGCGACCGAGGTATGTAAAGCTCACCCTTTTCTTTCTTTGGCATGTCTTAGATGTAAGAGAAATATCCTACGAGCCTTGGGGTAATTCTATTCTTGCGATCCGAGCGTGTCTACGACCTTTATTCGCTTCTTAATATTACATTCATAATGTAGTCATGTTATAATCTTTGTGTCCTTTGTATGATTAAATTCCAAGTGTTACCCAAAGAAGTTGTTCTTAAAAAGGATCTCGAAACTACGAACGACCACAACTTTCACAAAAAGGCTCGGATCGCCTCGATATGCTCGTAGGAGGTTCCATAAGCGTATGAAGTCACTAAAATTCCATAGTTGGGCCCGGATTGGTTTGGTACTTGTCCGTGGGCCCCGAGACGTTCCGTTGTATAGTTCCACCGGTTTGACTGGAAGAACATATTATGCTTACTATTCTGACTCCCAAGTTTGATTATTTATTTACTTACTGAGTCTAAAACGTGGATTGTTATGCATATAATTTTAATCCGTAGCTATGATTTCTAAAGTTTGATTTGACATGTCCGAGAGAGGTCCGAAAGGTACTTGACATAATTCTTGTCCGATCTTCAAGTGATAATTCGTTTAACTTATTTCATCGAGTCTTTGATATGATTTATATGCATATGGTTTCGCACTACTCTGCTCGTGCAAAGCTCAATATGTCCTTGGCGAGTCCGGGCCGGGACACGCATTCGTGCACATTCCTTTGCATTATTCACCGGTCCCTCACTAGAGGGCGGGACACGCTATATATATATATATATATATATATATATATATATATATATATATATATATACATATATGATGGTGTGATGGTGTGATGAGATGGGGATGGCGGCCAGGATGGCATATGATGATCCTATTCACCGAGTCCCTCACTAGAGGGCGGGACACGCTATGTATATATATATGTATATGATGATTACTTATGTTTATGACATGATCATGCATTGTCTATGTTCAAAGGTAAGTCTTTTTTGCTTGTACTCATGTTCCATACTTTTATTTTGGTACGATTTTGTTCTTGTATTCCGTGCTTTACATGCTCGGTCCATATTCATCTTGACCCCCTTTTTTTCGGGGGCTGCGTTTCATGCCGCGCAAGTGCGGATACTCGTTTGGGTGAGCCGCCGCTTAGGATCCCTACTCGGCTATTGTGGAGAGCTCCCTTGTCCTAGAGGCCGGATTTTGGTACGATTCTTTTGCTACATATATATATATATATATATTTATTCGAGTACGGCGGGGCCCGTCCGATCATATGGTTTTGTTATTCCGTTAGAGGCTGTAGACATAAACGTGGGTTGTGGGTAGCCTTTGTTCGGTTGTGTTTGTGTTCTGTATATCTTCAGCCTATATATATGATATGTGTATATATGTGTACGCGGTGTCGTGCTTTTCTGTAGATATACGTTTCTATTTTGCTGGCTATGATCTGAGTATTATTGATAGGTGGGTACGAGTGTCCAGCTCGGGCACTAGTCACGGCCTACGGGGTTGGGTCGTGACATGGGAGTAGTGGATGGTACATAATTTATTTATGTCTCATGATGGGAAATTTCGTAATATGTGGTTAATTGTGTTATACCATTAATAGCGAATCTAGTTGATAAATGGTAGGATAAAATGTACCAAAAATTGTGACTGAGTCCTAGACTGGGTTGTGAGGAAAGATTGGGGAAAGTGTTAATAATGTGTAACGATTGTTTAACCTGTTGTGTGATTGGGCTAGCCACTCTGTTATGTTGTGATTCTTGTTTTGTTGTTGATTGATATCGGATTTTGCTTTATCATCTTGATTATGATATAGTTGGCATACCCACTGTTGGTATTTGTACTTGGATATATTGTTGGCGTACCCACTGTTGGTACTTGTGATTCGGTTATATCATTGGCATACCCACTGTTGGTATTTGTGATTCGGATATAGTATTGGCGTACCCATTGTTGGTACTTGTGATATTGAGCATGATTATTGATGTGATTCATGCATTGTACGCACTCTTATTTTCATAATACACTGTTGATATATTGATGATATTTGATGAAATACTTGATGAGCTGGGTTCAGTTTTACTTGAGTGACGTGAGAGTCCGATATTCGATGTTCGTCCCGGAATCGTGGATTGATTGAATTGATACTTGAGGAAAACTCTTTTACTTGAGTGACGTGAGAGTCCGATGTTCGATGTTCATTTCGAAATCGTGGATCGAGTGAGTGCATGGACTCCGCGGGTCTCCAAGAGTGGTGCCGGTGAGAACCCCCCGTGGGCAAAGATCCGGGGTCCCGTCTGTCTGTTGGGCAAAGATCCGGGACCGGTGGCACTTAGACTTCGCGAGTCATACTGAGTTGTGCTACCGAGACGTCGATATTTCCGTCCGGAGTACATGTGTACACGACATTTGCATGGCATTGCATTGCATTCATACACTCTTTGCATTGTATTGGATTATGACTTGATTTTGAAATGTTTTGTGTTGTACTTGTGATGTTGGATTTGGATTGGATGTATTCAGACTTGGCATGTTTGGGGATTAGATGCTTTACTTAGGCGATGATGTGTATCTGGATTCGATTACATTTGTTTTATACTTGTTGATTTGTACCTATTGAATTATCTTGGAGAATCCTCCGTAACATCAGTTATTTGATTTGTTTCTAAGTGATGTAGGATAAAAGGTGTTATAACGATGAGTTGACTCCTAGACTAAAATGAACGATCTAAGGATTTATGTATTGGGAAATTGCACTGGTGGTATTTGACTTGTTATTAGAGAGCAGTTGTGATCTAAGGGTATTGATGTTATGATGTGCGGTAGATAGACGTATGACTTGATTTAGTGATTATCATGGTTGATTGTGAATTCGTTTACCAATATGTGTTACTAAGCATTGTTGGCCTATGATACTTACTCAGTACGCGTAATTTGTACTGATATTGCACTTGTTATACCCTTTTCGGGGTGTAGATTATTTCAGGTGGTTGATTGTGACGTGTGCGGAAATTTGCGGTGCCTTCTTGAAGAACCCCTCCCACTTCATTCCAGGAGGTGATTGAGTTTTAGAATATAGTAGAATCGAAATTCATTTAGTCGCTCTTGTACTAGTCTAGACTAGATCATGTGAAATTTTATCGAGTCTGTAATCATGTAACTGTTGTAATCATATAAACACTTGAGTTTGCTGAATACATTATGATGTTTCGCTGTTATTTTCTGATTATCAATTAGGTTAAATGATTCGTCTTGTTTAATCAATGTGTTATTCGATAAAGGGTTCGCCTACCGAGGTGGGAAAGGCAGGTGCCCGCACGGCCCTAAAATGGGTCGTGACAGATCTTCTTCACAACAATATCTCTTTAAGATTGTTAGAAAAATAGGTAAATATAAACGAAGAAGATAATGGCTTTGAGGCGTGGATTAATTGACTTTCCTTAAAGAGATATTGCCCATATACACATTGGAGAAAATAAAAGCAATTCCCTTCAGGATACAACAAAGCCTAAATTATACATGCAAATTTTTCAATATGCTACTTCAAGAGTGTCCTTCTATTTATAGAGTTTGGGAGATGACTTTTTAAATAGTCATGTCCTTTCATGAATAGATGTGTCCATTCAATTTAAGACCTCTTATATTGCAAACTATCTAACACTAAATTGATATTTTTAGCACACCAGGTGTATGGTTACCTTGCTAGTTGGTCGAGTTATGACCGAACCGTTGAGACAGAATGCCCGTTCCCCGGTGTACATGGTTTCAGACTACTCTTTCGATGTTATTATCTTCATAGGTAGATATAGCACAAACTTTCAGTTATAGACGTGATACCTATGACAGAATAAGATACCGTCAGAATACAGATTCAAAGATGATTTTTATAATACAATATCAGATGTAGTTTCTGAAACAATTTCAGCTATCAGTACAAAAGGGAGATTTAATTTCAGACAAACTTTTGGTATTCACTTCTCATTATGCAGTACTGCATAATATCTTGTTTTATAACTCTTGTTCCAATAATTATGGATGGTTATCTATTCACTGGGTTTTTAAGATCTCAAATTTTCTCTTAACAGAATTTGAGATAGAGCTAGCAGCTGGAGCAGTCAAATTTCAATTTCTTTTTTGATTTCCTACATGGTGTCTAGTACCCGCATTTAGACCCGACTAAATTCAGATTCAGTCTGAAAAGTCACACATTTTGTCGTCTTGGTTCTTCAATTGTACTAATTTAAGAACCCATAGAGTCTGCTCCATGAGCTATGTATTGGGTCGTGACAAAAGCACTAGTTCACAATCCAGTCCTGTTATTTGGTGAATGATGGAAGTGGAGATGAGCCCAATTTCATGTTGAAGTTTTTGCACGGATTGTCCTTCAAATGGGCTGGTTTTTCCTTTAGCAAGCGAACTTATGTCTAGTGGGCATAAGTTTAAGTCAGATGGGCCATAATTTGTGAGATATTATGATGCGAAAATATTATCTTATGCCCGCAAAAAATATATTTGTCTTGAGCGATAAATATTAAAATCACCACAAAATGGGGACAAAAGTGCAAATGACCTTTGGTGTTTACCTGAGTTGGAATGACTTGGCCCAACTTGTAATAAGCCCAAAACAAAGAGAAAAAGATGCTATTCATCCTGCTAGTTTTCTAAAAAGAACAGCTCTAATTGATTAGAGTGCTTAGTAATTTCTAGATAGAAAAGAGGTGCGGGAAGGTGGAGCAATGATAAAGTTGTCTTTGTATAATTTATATGTTTCGAGTTCAAGCCATGAAATCAGCCACTGATGATTGCGTCAAAGTAGGTTGCTTACATCATGTCCCCTTGGGGTGCGGCCCTTTCCTGTATTCTACGAGAATGCGTGATGCCTCGTGCACTAGGCTGTCCCTTTTCGATTTACTTGTATCTAGTCCAGTTTTTGGAATTAGGCTAATTGAGCTGTAATCTTTTTGGCTTAATCTAAAAGCAAATCATAAGGTATTCTTTGTGAAACAATTGGATTCAAGTTAGAGTTAACTTGAAGGAGTTTGCAACAACCGAATAATTGTTGGGGGGAAAGGGATTATAGTTTAATTTATCTCTTGGGCGACTGAAACGTAATCTAAATATTGGACTTTTATTTTAGTGGAGTTTGGTTTAAATTTTATAGAATCATGGTTTTGCCACCTTTGATCCATGTAATGTGTAGAGCAATTATTGCCGAAAATAAAGATATATTTATGAATTAACTCATCATGGAAGAAAATCATAAGTTACATAATTGAATTGTATTGCCTTAATAACTAATTTAATTCTGATAAAAAATTCGCTTATATAAGTAAATTCTGTAATCAATCGAAATACTATACTTTTACATTAGAACTCTTGTAAATTTAGCTAAGCTTATCGATTCACCTCTTGCAACACAAATCAAGTTTTTTATTTATTTTTCATTGTGTAATTTCCTAGGAGTATAATGAAATTGTATATTTTTATTTGTATTTGGGCAGGAAACACTCCATGTTAATTCCTAAGTGATACGAATCGATTTGGGATTTTCAAATTTTGAGCTTAGGATTAGAAATTGTAGGAACAATCTCTTAGCCTGTGCTTTGATACCAAATGATACAAATCGATTTGGAGAAAACACCAAATCAAAACCTAAACGCGGAATTAAGGATAAACAAGAAATTAGGGATGAGAATTGAAGAAAAGGGATGAGAAGTGGAGGGATAGAAACTAGACTCTAATGATAATGAATCTATGGACAAACCTAAGTATATGAAACCTAGACCCTTCCAATCGGATTCAATCAATAGAACCTAAGCTATTTGAAATCAAGGCAAGAGAAATTCAATTGAAATCCACAAATGAACAACCCTTCATGAAATCAATGGAAAAATGGTTCACAAACCAACAATGGAATCCACCATTTATAACTAAGCTAACCCTAAACAAACTATCACTCCTTAGAGTATTCAATACAAAATTCATCCAATCTAAGTAAATAAAATGAAAGACATGCGCTATATATACAAGCTAAGAAAGAAGACTATATAAGCAATTACAATGCTACCCTTAATGGTAAGGGCCTTGTTTGGTAGTCTTCTTAGTGTAGTCTTCAATTCGGATCGACCTTGATACGCCAAACACGCCCTCCTCGCATAGATGGCCCTCTAATCAACCTTGCATGCATGACCTTCTTGCAACCATAACCCTCCTTGCGCAAAGTAGCCACTTGCACAAATAGCCCTTTGCGCAAATAGTCATCTTCCGGCCTTGAATCACCCAAGCTTGCAATTGTAGCCACTTTAAGAGGCAAGCCTTGGGCCTTAGACTCTTGACTCCTTCTCCCATGCTATCTCCCATAGCTTGAAGGCCCTCCAATGACTCCATTTAAATGCTCCCAAAGCTTCATCCTCCATGAATCCGCTTCTAACACAAATCCTTGGAGAAGTTTGAGTAGTTAAATCATTTGTGCCATTTAGGATCATATCATCGTCTCATTTTAAGTGTCTTACTTTTCTTTTTGGTCTGTCCTAATAAAAGAGTGCCTCTTTCTATGTTTGATAAGTTGACAGTTCAAACATTCTATATGAAAAGTTTAAAACCACAAGATTCAAAGGACATTTTAGTACATTACACACATCTTTAATTTAGGAACATAAGATTCTAAAGTCTATTTTTATTCCTTGTAATTTGTGCCCAGTTAAACTAAGACACTTAAATTGAACGGAGAGAGTACTATTTAGTATGAAGTGTCCTCTTTTTTTCCCCTGTAATCATATACCAGTAACAAATGATATATTGGGCATTTGGCAGTTTATTACACCCTCTGTTTTAATTTATATATTTTACTATCCTATTTTGTCTGTTTTAAAAAAGAACGCGGCAACTCTTTAATTCCAATTTTTCATATGACATGTTTATTGTAGACACGTGATTTTTGACCCCCCCCGTGACGTTTTCATTGTCTTATTGACTAATTTTCCTTTTTAGTCTAAACTTTGACATTTTTATCTTTTATTTATTTTTTAGTAGGTTTTTATTAGAGAATTCGAAAACCGCAAAAAGTGTCTCATTTTTAGAATATAAATTTTGTTTTAATTTGCAACAAAAGAAAGAAAATTTACCAAAAGATATGTTTGATCTATTTTAGTTAATTTTTAAGTTAAAGACTATAATAAAAGAGTATCGAGTAACTGATTATTTTTAACCTTGCTTTTAAATTAGGAGTAGTATTTTTATCACTTAAAAATATAAAATAGAATCAATAGTGTATTGTCACTTGTCAAAATTTCACTCTTCCACATAAAAAATACATTCCATTTTGGGAAGGAATATTCCATTATTCTCTCCCAAGATTATTTTTTTACACATGGACATTTTGGAAAAAAAGAAAAGAATGAGCACACTCAATACCGTACATCTCGTTTCCACCATAGCCATGTAGTAAACATCCCTTTTCTTCCTCCATATCATTCATACACAAAAACGGGGGAAGGGGGACTTGGATTTCAGACCGAACACACACCATTAAAGCACCGTTAACCACCACAAAACTCCATTTAAAACCACCACTGAAATTAACTGGGTTGGTCTCGTTCGGGGTCGTCGGTATCTGGTCGATGTCAATGCTCGCCTAGGAATCTGAAGTTCTTGTTCTCACTGTACACAACAAAGTTTTAAAATTTCGGCAATATGATGTTAGATCTTGTTTGTTTATGGATGCTTGACCATCATTTAGCTTCCTGTTGCGTTTCTTTCTTAACATAAATCGCATGATCATTTTGATATGAATGGGATTAGTTTATTAAGTTTACCTATTTCATTTTTTTTTTTTTTTTTTTTTTTTTTAAAGGAAGGAAGAATGAGCATTATTGAATACTAAATAGGTTCGGTTGGTTTTAAAGATTTATTGGGCTGTGTTGATTTAAATTAAGTAGATTTGGGATGTTTTGGTACTGTTATTCTATTCGTTTGGAGAAGAGTGGAGGGATAATTGTTCCATTAACTCATTAAAGCTATACAAAAGGCTTGTAAATTTCTAGTAAGCATGTGATATTTGACTACTTAGTTTGGGAATTGATACAAGTTGTTTGTTTTGTGAGAATTTAATTAAGATAAAGGGCCATATGTTTTACTACTGTCTTCAGCTCTCTTTGGTCTTCAAATATTTTTCTTTTAAAGATGTTAAAGCATAAAGATGAATCTTTTTCCAATTTGTCTAGTTAATGCAGTTGTTTATCAACAAGGAAACGTGTTCTGTTTAGCTTAAGTTATATACTATTAGTTTGAATGCGTGTCTAACTTAAAGAAGTTAAAGAAGACTGCCTTGTAATTTTCTGTCTAAGTAATGGATTTGTTAATATTATGGAATATGGACATCGATGATATGTTTGAATTTTCAATGGACAAGGTACAAAGCTTTTTATTAAGGCCTAATTACCGGATTAATTGCGAGATGAGCGAGATGGGGTGCGAATTATTTCAAACCCCGTTGTCAAGCCCCATTGTCAAGTATAAAAGAAAAGAGTGGAAAAATCAATTGTAAGGGAGCGAGATGGGTTGCGAACACGTTTCAAAACCCATTGCCAAAGAGAGAAAAATGACTAAAATGATAAAATAAAGGGTCTCAGATTTAAGAGACGAATAATCCTTATAACGATAGACTCTTTAGGCGCGTCTTAAATTGTGTTGACCATGTGGACAGACCCGTTCCTTGGTTAAATGCATATAATTAAAGAAAAGTCATGTGGGCCATCCCGCTCCTTGACCCTCTAATAATAATTGTGTTGACCATGTGGACAGACCAGTTCCTTGGTTAAATGCATATAATTAACGAAAAGTCATGTGGGCCATTCCGCTCCTTGACACTCAAATAATATAGAATTAATGGAAGACCTTGCGTGCATACACGCTCCTAAGTTTAAACAATTAAAACACTTTTTATCCGAGAATTAATTATAACCAAGTATAAGTCGATAAAAGCGACCGTGCTAGAACCACGGGACTCGGGAAATGCCTAATACCTTCTCCCCGGTCAACAGAATTCCTTACCCGGTCTTTTATTTTCGCAGACCAAAAATAAAGAATCATTTCCTTTTGATTAGGGATTCAATAAGGTGACTTAGAACACCAAAACTCAATTCCAAATGACGATTCTACAAATAAAATAATCCCTACTCAAAACCGTCACTTCAATTGGAAAAACCCTTTTAATAATAAATCTCGTGTCCTTCGGGGCGCGAAAAAGGAGTGTGACATTTATGACCACAAGATTAAAGGGCATTTTTGTACATTCCACATGTTTAAGTCCACAAGATTCAAAAATCTTATTTACTTTCTTAAACTCCGTACCAAGTCAAAACCCGACAAACAAATTAAAACGAAGGAAATATATCTTTTGTAGTGAAAGGTAATTTTGTTTGAATATCCAAAAACTACCAAGTATAATTTTTTATCACAATAATAATTAATAATTAGATATTCATGGAACTTATTCTCTGCATATAATAATCCTTTACTAACATCATATAATGCTTAGGCATTTTCTATCACTTTTATCATAATTTATGTTCAACAATTTTTCAGCTTTTCCACATAAAAGCTTACGCTCACAATTTAAATCCATATTTTTTCTACGTGCAACAACTAGACAGAATTCACCTCCCCCTCTTGTGTTGTATTGATGCGTAAAACAACCATTGTTCTTTAAATTCCTTTATGTTTCGTTTTATTTATATGTTTTAGTAATTTATTAATCGAATCAAAACAAAACACCATATACTAGTAGAAATCGCAGAACCTCTTATTTTGACTTAGAAATGAGGTACAAAAGATCAACCAAACGTACAACAAGCTGCTCACTCTCTTATCAAGCATAGATAGAGAGAGAAAGTACAATTGATAAAACATGAAAACAATAGAAAAAGACAAAAAAATATGCAAAATAGAAATAAAGGTCCCACTGGATATAGATATATCCATGCCGTAATTAGGTCTATAATATCAAATTGATCCCCGATAATTAATTTGGACGAATATCAATTCCCTTAACAATGAGACGTATTTCCATTTATCGTTGCTGGTTTCCATCAACCTCATTTCAATTTCGCCATCTTCTCCTAAGTTGTTGAAAAATTCACCCAGCTTTATTTCCATCCACTCATCATCGGTTCGAAGGTGTGGGAATATGCCATGTTCTCCATGTTCCTTTGCCTTTGAGATGAAAACAGTGTAGCCCTCACCATCAGTGCCCTCTGCCTTTTCCTTAACAAATCTCACTGATGCAATGGCTCGTTCAAGGTTATGTTGTTGATCATTTAACTTGAACACTAGATATGCCGCATAACTAGTCTTTCGAGTAAGTTGTTTTGAGCCTATCTTTCCAACGACGTTAAGCCAACAAACGCGATGAAGCGGCCACGTCACATCTGCGCATGAGAGAAATATTTAAGTGAGTCATATATAGATGCATTAGCCATAGACGGGGTTGAAGAGTTGGGGGTGGGTGGAAACCAACAGTTGGAAATGACATTGGAGAGTAATGGAAAATGACTTCCCTCCTCTTGTAAGGGAAGTATTTTCCAAAAACAAAATTAGAGGAAAATGTATTCCTAAAGAAGATATATAAACATTTGTTCCGATTAAACTTGGTAAAATCAGAAAATATTTTTTGTCCAAGGGCTTGTTGGAGGTGGGTGAAACCATCGAAAATATTTTCCTCCATACCAACACATCCTAAAGATACCAACCTTATGATGTCACTATGTGTATAACGGATTATGAGCCCATTTGATTTAAAATTCACTGATGGTGTTTACCAAAAAAAATAATTAAAACTTGTGAAATCCTATCTATTTCATCTGTCAAGCCTCGAAGAAACCCTCACACTTCGGATTCCATACTCTATATAAGTCAAAAATTCTTTTAAACTGGTGTGATAAGCTTTTAATCATATCAAACACCTTTTAAGGAGTATAAAAAGAGAGAAGATATACCCAGGTTCATGAAGATAATTCCATGTCCAATATTGTTCAGAGTGTCCATCCATGTAATTGAAAGCTCGTTGCGCCGATCCATACACTCTGATTAAAGACAGTATATATAGATGAAGAAGCATATTAGGTAGTAGTTTATTTTACTCAATGAAACTGTAATGAAAGAACTCTTAACTGACTAATTTGTCAGATCACTAGTAGCTTGTTTGGCCAAGTATACAAAATTTGCTTATTTTAAAAAGTAAATTTTGTCAAAAGTGCTTTCCGAAAAAATACTATTGAGAAAATAAAGTTTGTGTTTGGAAATCAATTTGAAAAATACTTTTGCAAAATTAGAGCATCAACTTGTCTTTGGCCAAGCTAAGGTTCCAAAAGTGCTTCTGAAGAAAAGCTATCTTGTTTAGCTTCTGAAAAACATCTTCTGTTAATACTCAAAATCACTTATTTTTTAATGAAATCATGGTCAAAACACCTAAATTATCTTTAAAAAGGCACATTTTAAAGAAAATAAACACTTTTGACTCTTGGTCAAACAGGCTACTTCATTCGGTGCAAACGTTAAAGAATTTATTCATATTCCTCAATACTTTCGAGACAATTTTCAAGAATCAAATAAAAGATCGAAAATGAAAGAAATCACAAGACCTTGTTGCAGTAAGAATTACTAATATAATTGCAAAGATGTCACGACCCAATTCACGAGTCGTGGTGGCACCTACACTATCCCTTCGAGTAGGCGAACCACATTACTAATAACAAGTTAAATAAGCGGAAAATTTATTTAAGAATAAGTTATCAAGTTTTAAATACTTATTATAACAAGAAATGTCACGACAATCCCAAAAATCTGGTCAAAGGGTACAAGAGCGCTAACATAGGACGGAATAAGTCCGAAAATACCCGAAGGCTACATATTTTCCGTCGAATACAAAAACGAGAAATAGATAGAGGAGGTTCTTCAGGGGCCACGGATGACAGGTAGCTCACCCTGAATAACTAAAGATGTC